>NC_081556.1:40923854-41201354 GCF_963082655.1 Stomoxys calcitrans | reverse complement strand
GCGGCTGGCGTCGTTGATGACACCGAACTTTGTGTTATGTGATTTAGGCCATTATTGACTGTGCTATTAGAGGGCGATATCATTGGGGCTGTAATGGGACTGGCCAAACTGACACTGGCCGTGAGATGAGCACCGAGAACACTGGTGGCATCGACAAATTCTCGTTTCATTACGCCACCACCGGATACACCCAAGGAGGCGGTTATAGCAGCTTCGCAGGGTAGAACGGTACCCAACATGGTAGGGGCGTTGTCGGCGTTACGATTACCACTGTTGTTGTCTGTGTCTTCGCAACCTTCCGCCATGTCAGTAATACATTGTGAAGAGATAACTGGAAATAGATTACAAAAAGAGAGAAAAGGCAGGGTTATTAGAAAAAAATCGTAACCAAATCAATTTTTACAGATTAAGTAGACAAGAAGTAAAAATTTCTTTTTCTTCTTTCGAAAATTTTGGATAAAAAATAAAATTATGGCAATAGAAAAGAAGACCAAAAACCACCTGTAAAGAGTCATGGTAAATGTGGAGAAGCTACCGATCTCTTCGGAGGCCAAGTACTTGAGGTTGATTCTCGGCCAGAAATTAATTTAAAGAAGAAATGTCGACCAAGGGCCCAAAGGGAACAGCATGTGCTCAATTACTGTCTTAACTCAATAGGAAAGAGTGTGGATCTGAGTACAGCACCGGTGCACTGGCTGTTTACGGTGGCCGTTCGGCCAATTTTCACCCAAGCTTATCTGGCGTGGCACAAAACTCTGGGCAACTGTGCCCTTCGCAGTATGATCGAGAAGGTACAGGGTACCGCACCAGTACTAGGGGCAAGGACAATCCCATGGCTGCCAGGCCCGATGGAGTCTTTCATCGGCAAGGGCTGCCACCTCAGTATACAACACACTGCTAGAACAACAACAACTGTGGCAAGGAGAAGTGCCCCGAGAGAGAGAGGCAATGAATGACATTCTCGATCTTATGCCTTTGCACGTTAGATTTGTGATGACAAAGAGACTGAGGTACATAACGCTCCACTAATTTTGGCCATTCTTCTGTTTTGCTAGAGGTGGCGTTTCACCATGCTATTTGCGGTGCGACTGATAATATATCAGGGGAATCCTCTCTTCCACCGTAGCGCAGAGGTTAGCATGTCCGCCTATGACGCTGAATGCCTGGGTTCGAATCCTGGCGAGACCATAAAAAAAAACAAAAAATTTCAGCGGTGTTTTTCCCCTCCTAATGCTGGCAACATTTGTGAGCCATGTAAAACTTCTCTCCAAAGAGGTGTCGCACTGCGTCACGCCGTTCGAACTCGGCTATAAAAAGGAGGCCCATTATCATTGAGCTTAAAACTTGAATCGGACTGCCCTCATTGATATGTGAGAAGTTTGCCCCTGTTCCTTAGTGGAATGTTCATGGGCAAAATTTGCAATTTGCAATCCTCTCTTGACGTTTTCTCGAAAGAGGATCTCTAGGTTGGGGAGACTTTGCCCTTCCCGGGGTCCTTTATATACGCGAATGGGCCTTAATTGGATGGGAGCGCTTCCTTGAATTCCTTGGAATCAGGGAATTTTATAGACTTCTAGACGGGTGCAGCGTCTTTCAGGCGGAGGTCTTAGCGATCCTGAAGGCTCTGACGTCAGGCCTCGTGAGTTCGAAACTGAAGCTATCACACTCCGACAGGTCTCAGGCCATTAAGGTGTGGCTGAGAACCAAGCAGCAGACGAGCTGGCCATGAACGGATCACTGATATCCGCAGATCTTGCAGTGGAATCTGTGAGACCTCCACTGTGTGAGCTTCTTGGTAGGGGGCGCTGGTGTTGTGGGTTATAGATTGTCAAAGGCCCTGTGGACGGGTATTCCGAGATGTCGCTTATCCTGGAAACTGTGAGACCTCCACTGTGAGAGCTTCTTGGTAGGGTGGACGCCTTCTACGATAACTGCGCGAATAAGGAGGGCGCTGGCGCTGTAGGTTGTCAAAGGCCCTGTGGACGGGTATTCTGAGATGTCGCTTATTCTGGGATTAAAAAAGCATGAATTAGGACTGCTAATAAGAGTCTTAACTGGCCTTTGTAAAGACAGGTCTTTGACGACGCGCTGGGTGCACGGAGAGGCAGACTTCTGCAGGATGTGCGATAATACCTGTTGTGTCACTGCTCTGCAATTGCGAAGAGTAGATACAGGCTAATGAGAGAACACTTCTTTCTAAGTCTGGATTCCGTACAGGCTCTTAACCCTCTTGTCATTCTTGAGTTCCAAATTAGCTGACTGGACCCTGTTCCCGACGGTGAGTTTTTTTCTTTTATACACTACACCACTACTGTGGTACAGGGTATTATAACTTAGAGCATTTGTAACACCCATATGGAAGAGTGATAGACCCATTGAAAGTATACCGACTCAGTATCACTTTCTGATTCGATTTAGCTATAACCGTCTGTCTACACGTCCGTCCGCCTGCCTGTCCATGTTAATTTGTGTACAAAGTAAAGATCGTAGTTTTAATCTGATCATCTTCAAATGTGGTACAGACATGTTATTTGGCCTAGAGACAAAGCCTATTGAAATTGGAAGAAATCGGTTCAGATTTGGATAAAGCTCCCGTATATATGTTCGTCCGATTTGCAGTAATATTGCAATAGAATTGTCATTTGTTAACCGATTCTCTCAAAATTTGGTAGGAAGAATTTTTTTACTACTCCCGACGTTACTTCTGAATTTCATGGAAATCGGTTCAGATTTGGATGTAGTTCCTATATATATGTTCATCCGATTTTCAGTAATATTGGAATAAAATAGTCATTTGTTAACCGATTCTCTCGAAATTTGGCAGGAATGATTTTTTTTAATATTTCCGACATTATTGGTGAATTTCAGATTTAGATATAGCTCTCATATATATATTGGGTTGCCCAAAAAGTAATTGCGGATTTTTCATATAGTCGGCGTTGACAAATTTTTTCACATTTTTTGACTCTGTTATTGCATTCTTTCTGCTGTCAGTTATCAGCTGTTACTTTTAGCTTGCTTTAGAAAAAAGGTGTAAAAAAAGTATATTTGATTAAAGTTTATTCTAAGTTTTATTAAAAATGTATTTACTTTCTTTTAAAAAATCCGCAATTACTTTTTGGGCAACCCTATATATCGCCCGATTTTCACTCCTAGAGCCACTGCAAGCACATTTATTGACCAATCATCCCAAAACTTCGTACAACGCCTTCCTCAACGACTGTCACAGTATCTGAGAAGTTTGTTCTAAATTGGTTCAGATTTAGATATAGCCCCCATATATATGTTCGTCCGATTTTGAGAAATACTGCAATAAAGTGCTCATTTGTTAACCGATTTTCTCGTAATTTGGCAGGAGGGATTTTTTTATGACTATCGATATTACTGATTAGATTTAGATATAGCTATAATCACCCAAGAGGTCCAAAAGCAGGTTATGTTCGAAGATGGGCTATATCGGACTATGTCTTGGTATAGCCCCCATATAGACCGATCCTCCGATTTAGGGTTTTAGGCCCATAAAAGCCACATTTATTTTCAGATTTTGCTGAAATTTGAGACAATGAGTTGTGTTAGGCTCTTCGACATCCTTCGTGAATTTGGTCCAGATCGGTCCAGATTTTGATATAGCTGCCATATAGACCGATCCGCCGATTTAGGGTCTTAGGCCCATAAGAGCCACATTTATTATACTATTTTGCTGAAATTTGAGACAGTGACTTGTGTTAGGCCCTTCGATATCCTTTGTCAATTTGGTCCAGATCGGTCAAGATTTGGTTATAGCTGCCATATAGACCGATTCCTCAATTTAAGGTTTTGGGCCCATAAAAGGTTCATTTATTATCCGATTTTGCTGAAATTTGAGACAGTGAGTTGTCTAAGACCCTTCGACATCTTTCTTCAATTTGGCTCAGATCGGATCAAATTTGGATATAGCTGCCATATAGACCGACCCTCCGATTTAGGGTCTTAGGCCTATAAAAGCTACATTTATTATTCGATTTTGCTGAAATTGGAGACAGTGAGTTGTCTAAGATAATTCGAAATCTTTCTTCAATTTGGCCTAGATCGGTCCAGATTTGGATATAGCTTCCATATAGACCAATCCTCCGACTTAGGGTCTTAGGTCCATAAAAGTCACATTTATTATCCGATTTTGCTGAAATTTGGGTCAGTGGGTTGTGTTAGGCCCTTCGACATCCTTTGTCAATTTGGCCCAGATCGGTCCAGATTTGGATATAGCTGCCATATAGAATAATTTCTCGGTTTTAGGTTTTGTGGCCATAAAAAGCGCATTTATAGCCCGATTTTGCTGAAATTTGGGACCGTGAGTTGTGTTAGGCCTTTCGACATCCTTCTTCAATTTCACTTACATCGGTCCATATTTGGATATAGCTGCCGTATAGACCGATCTCTCAATTTAATGTTTTGAGCCCATAAAATGTGTATTTAATGTGCGATGTTGCCGAAATTTGGGACAGAGAGTTTAGTTAAGCCCCTCCACATATTTCTGCAATTTGGTTTAGATCGATCAAGATTTGAATATAGCTGCCATATAGACCGATATCTCGATTTAAAGTCTAGTTTTTTTTTTTTTTTTTGTTTGATTTAATTTTGTATTTTATGCCGATATTTCAATTGCTGTCGTGTAATCGTTATCAGAGATTTAAAGAGATCTTATTTCGTTTAAAGTGCACTGCCAACTGTTGATGTATATGCTTATTGACAATTTAGCACAGACAAAAACCATCAACAGTGGAATTTGGACAATACAAGAATCAGCACTAAAGTTAATCCTTGATAACGGTTAGACGACCTTAACTGAAATAGCGCTTTAGCAAAAAGAAAAAAAATTTAGAATCTACACTAATTCGAGTGAGAAGTTTGCTTCTGTTTCTTAATGGAATGTTCATGGGCAGATTTGCATAACTCTAGGAAATTAAAAATTTTGAAAATTTTTTTTACTTTTTATAAAAAATTATAAATTTTTATACAATTTTCTGGAAAATAAATAATATCTCCTTTCCTTTGTATTTTTTTTTTCAAATTTCTCAATCCCAAAACTCATTTGTGATTCCTTAATTTTTCCTTCCAACATCAAAATTTTCTTTACCCTTTGGTTATTCTGTTGCTCTATGCTGTCGATGAAAATGTGCTTACAATACATTTTAATAATTTAGACAGATACTCTCACATTACCCAAAGATAATAAAGGATATTGATCGAACTAACACTTTCTCAAAATTCTTTAACAAAACTTGATTTTAGTGTTGGTATCCCATTTGCAAGAGGAGTAGCACATGGAGTTGAGAAATCTAAACCCTTTGCTACCAACAAATCCACATTTGCATTACGGTTCAGTTAAGACAACAACGTGCATGTGGTAGGAAACTACAAAACGAACAACAACAACAGCAACAAAGTTAACTTTATAATGCTGCATAATACATAATTTGACCATGGCCAACAACAGACTGTTGTAGCAGTAGAGACTCCTTGGACTTGGATTCCAAACGCCCAAACTTCTACTACAACAGCAACAGCAACACCCACACATGCTGACGACATCATTGAGGACGGCAATGACATATTCACAGCTGTGCAGCTCCAACGGTGTACAAGCAGGATGTTACACATGGATGTTTTGGTTTGTATGTGTGTTTGCTGTTGTTTTGGGGCTGAAAGGCAAAAAAGTGTCCTTTTGCAGCAAAAAGTTAGAGGAATTGAAGAATGTTTGTTATAGGTGTTTCCATGCAGAAAGAATTTAAAAAAAAATCTTTAAAAAATAGTTAACTTTCCCTTAGAAGAGAACAAAAATTAACTTTTTCTCAAACTTATCATGCTGTAATTTTTTTTTTTACTATTTTTTTTGTTATTATTTTTTTTTTTGCAAGCCCCATATACTCATATTCATTTCCAAATTACAGGAAGCACCGGCATGTAGTCTAAATGCCTTTGCTCTTCTGATCATCACATTACCTCTTCATCTTCATGTGCTGCTGGTGAGCAAGACATCAACATCAGCATGGAATTCCTTCAACATACATTTTCTGCAATTGCAACAAACATAGACATCATTTGCAACGAGCCAAGGATTGTCAGAGTTCAACACAGACACCTTAACGGCATGGCTGCCTGATGCAATGAGAGATTGGAAAAACCACAATGCTAAGGCACAGGCCAAAGTAGGGGAGTAGTAGGAAAACGGCACCGAACATTTTGAAGGCAAACGTGTTGGGGGCTTAAGGGATTTCTTGTTATTTTCTGTTGCTGCTTAAAACTTCTTTGGAACACACACACACACACAGTAGCATGGCCAGGACAATGCCTCACTTATAATCAGACATTTGCACTCTCTTTCTCTACCCACTTCATCGATTCACAATTTGAGCTAAGAAAAGGCGTTGAACACCTACTGGACATTCATTTAGTTTGCAGGAGTTGCATTTCTTACTCCCCTTGCTGTATCGAAGGCTTTTGTGGGTGTGTGGGTGTGTATTTTAGTTTGTACAAATGAGTAAGTTGTCATGGTATTGGTATTCTGTTTTAAGGGCGATGATTTTAATGCATAATGAATGCGACTTCCAAAATAAGGATAATTTTTATGTTCGTTGTTCATGACCCCTTCCTCCCTAAGGCAATTGGTATGCCAGAACTCTTGCATCTCAAATGAAGGAATTGAAATTAGATGAAGGTGGAATTGCACTTTGAGAAAAGGAAAAAGGAAGATTTTCCCAAAATTACAGTAAGAAAAAATATTTTTTATGGTATAGTGTAAAGTGTTGCGTTACTAAGATTTTTGAGATCTTCACTTAGTTGCAGAGAGGTTTGATTTCCTCAAGCACTTTTCGGGTTCTTAGCCTATAGCCATTACAATACATTCTAAGCATTTTGCAATATTACTGTGTGCTAAATTGTATTCTTGAGCCAAACGGTAATTGGCCAAAAACCCAAGCGTTGCTCAAAGTGCATTGGGACGGCCAGTGAGAGCAAAGGCGTTGCCATTCGCAATGTTTTTTTTACTGTACGTTTTTATAGCTGATGAAAAAACAACTTTGCCTAAATATGTCACAGAAATACAGATTTGGCAAAATTTTATTTCAACAAGTAAAAATGCATAATGCACCGATAGCAGCTTCAAATACATTCAGGAAGGCTATGCAAGGGTTTAACATAACTCATTGGAACAAATTCAAAAGTGAAGAAACAAGAGCGTGCTAAGTTCGGCCGGGCCGAATCTTATATATCCTCCAGCATGGATAGCATTTGTCGAGTTCGAGAGCGCGGTATCTCTTATTAGACAAACAAAGAATAATGAATAAGAACTATTATGCTATTGGAGCTATATCAAGTTATAGTCCCATTCGAACCTAGCATTGTAGACGTCATATTCAGTCCATTCAGTATGGGCTCAAGAAGCAAAATCGGAATGTATCAAGCTATAAATCGATTCAGACCATATTGGATACGTATATTGAAAGTCAATAAAGAAGCCATTGCAAAAAATTTCAGCCAAATTGGATAATAATTGGGCCCTCTAGAGGCTCAAGAAGTCAAGACCCCAGATCGGTTTATATGACACTGATTTGCGCCACACTAAGCACTGTTGTTGGAAGTCATAATAAACCTATCGAATCTATCTGCCCCTTAATATCCAGGAAGTTCGACTTCACATACCACTTCACCGTCTCTGCTATACTTGATCTATGCTTGTTGTGTCCTACAAAAGTTCTCCAAGGTCAGTCCTTCACCTTCAGGTCAGTGCCTGTATTCTATCCAATGTTTTGAGTAAAACGTCCTGTGTCTCGCCTAGTCTCACTTTGTGAATACAGACTAAACCGGCCTCTCTCCATCTCGACGAAAATATCAGAAACAACTTTCGCAGTGGTTATCTCCTTACGAATGTTCGCGACATTTGTGATATTTTTAGCCAGGTTAAACTTCCCTACGAAATGAGGCCTCTTACCCAGCTATGATGATTAAGATTCTTTCAAGTTTATAGAGTATTAGATTAATATATCGAGTTGTTACTAACAAAAGGA
The DNA here is from genome assembly GCF_963082655.1 of Stomoxys calcitrans. Lineage (NCBI taxonomy): Eukaryota > Metazoa > Arthropoda > Insecta > Diptera > Muscidae > Stomoxys > Stomoxys calcitrans. The sequence continues at coordinate 41,193,312 of NC_081556.1, read as the reverse complement.
CAAAGTTATTTCACCCCCTCCTATGGTGTAGGGTACAATAAAACTAATGTATAATGTCAGCAAGAAAATATAGAAAATTACCGCAGCATATCGATCAGTTTTTAAACATTTATATATAAACTAATTTATATTATCATTTGCACCCTTATATACTCATTCTGTGTAAGTATTCAAAGATATATGCATAAATGTATGTGTGTTCGTATGACCATCTCGCATAAATTGAGAAAACTTTTTGGTCCTTTTATTTGTACACAAAAGTTGGTTAATGAAACTCCTTCGCCAACACAACACCAATACCATGGCGCTGGCTTCAGCTGCCTTAACTGTGATACGAGCAAGAAAGCTTATAATAACATCTACATATGTACATAGGGAATATATTGACCCACACACACACACACACACACACACCCAATGAGTTCAACAACACAAACATGCATTTAATGGTAATACACGATTCTTTAATGAGTTTAAGCTACTTTAGAAACACCCCAATTGACCATTACCTCCCCCAACAATTCGGCCCAAACCATAATCAAACAAAAGGAAATATATTTAAGTAAATACATACTTATGTATGAAGTAAAGGACTTTACATTGTATGTATGAAGTGTAAAGGACATGACTATATATGTAGGTTTAGATACGTGTGTGTGTGTGTGTGTGTGTGTTTGCGTATATATAGCCAGACCAGAAAACAAACGGAATTTAATATCAGTTATAAAACCTTAGGTGCAATTTTGTGTTATAAAGGCAAATGCAAGTTTGGAGCTTTGTTTGGTGGGCTTGATATTGCCCTAGGCTGGGTTAGTGAATGAGTGGTATGGTTGACACCAAACATAGTTGGGTTGGTGTACGTGTTGGTTTACTTCTTGGTATTGGCTGTGGTGGTTGGTCAGGAGTGGCTGCAAAAAATTTTGTGTGTATTTTGTTGCTGCTTAAGTAGTTCAACTTGAGAGCTGTTATAATTAATTTTGCTTATTGCATGCAAATGAGTATATCTTGATAATGTTAGGCAAAGTCAACAGTGGGTCAAAAAGGATGTTGAGAAATATATCAAACTTAGGTTGATGGACGAAATATCAGTAACCAATCAAATTGAATAATAAAATCAAATTATCAATTCCGATACAAAGTCATTGATTCTGAAATTTAATAAACAATTAAATTGAAATATTTGCTCATAAAATCGCTATAATCGAGATCGAAAAACGATATTGAATCGAATAATCGATTATGAAATCGAATAATCGATTTCGAAACGAATAATCGATTATGAAATCAAAAAATTGACGATGAAATCGAATTTTTGATTACGAAATCAAATAAACGATTTTTATATTGAGTAATCGATTTTATATTGGCTTTGAGAATCGAATATAAAATTTTTTAATCGAAAAATTTTTTAAATCGAATATAGGATTGTTCTACGTACAATCGATTTTCTTACTAAACACCGATTTTTATACGAAACATAGATTTTTATACGAAACATCGATTTTTATACGAAACATCGATTTTTATACGAAACATCGATTTTTATACGAAACATAGATTTTTATACGAAACATCGATTTTTATACGAAAAATCGATTTTTTACGAAACATCGATTTTTATACAAAACATCGATTTTTATACGAAACATCGATTTTTATACGAAACATCGATTATTATACGAAACATCGATTTTTATACGAAACATCGATTTTTATACGAAATATCGATTTTTATACGAAACATCGATTTTCATACGAAACATCAAGTTTTATATGAAACATCGATTTTTATACGAAACATCGATTTTCATACGAAACATCGATTTTTATATGAAACATAGATTTTTACACGAAACATCGATTTTTATATGAAACATCGATTTTTATACGAAACATCGATTTTATACGAAAGTCGATTTTAAAAAAAGAATCATTGATTCTGAAATGGAATATGAAATCGAAAAATCGGTCCAGCAGTCGAATAATCCATTCTGAAATCAAAAAATCAATTTTGAGATCGAACAATCGAATCTGAAGCCGAAATATGAAATCGATTAAAACATGAAATTATCGAATCCATAATCGAATTGTCAATCTTGAAATCGATTAATCGAACTTTAAGTCTAATAAGCAATTCCAAAAATCAAATAAACGACAAAGTAAATGAATAATTGATTTAGCAATCTTTTTTTTACCCCTTCCATTGGCGACACATCGAAATGTCCATTTCCGACTCTATAAGTATACATATTCTTGATCGTTATAAATATCGATTCTAAAATCGAATAATCGATTCCAAAATGAAACAATCGATTATAAAATCGAATTATCGATTAGGATATAAAAAAAAACAATTTCTGCATTGAATAATCGATTTTATATTCGAATAATCGTTTCTAAAACCGTATAAAAATTTTTGAAATCGAATAATCAATTATTAAATTAATAGTCAATTGTATTCGAATAATCGATATTTATATGAATAATCGATTTTGAAAAAGAATCATCAATTCTGAGAGCGAATAATCGATTCTGAATACAAAATTTTTACTCTTAAGTCGATTAATCGATTCTAACACGGAATTATCGATTCCGAAATCGAATTATCGACCCCGAAATCGATTGATCGATCTTGAAATCTAATAAGCAGTTCCAAAATCGAAAAAACCACTGAGCAATTGCATAACCGTTTTACCAATTTTTTTTATACCAACTACCGAAAGATGGCGGTATTGTATGTTGATTTTTTCATTTCGTTTGCAGCACATCGGAATATCCGTTTCCGACATTAGAAAGTATATATATTCTTGATTGTCGTAAATATCGTCGTAAAAATCCAATGAGTGATTTAAACATGAAATAAACGATTATAAAATGGAATAATCGATTTAAAATGGAATAAACGATTATGAAATAATATAATCGATTGTGATATCGAATAATCAACTATCGGTTATGAAATCAAATAAACGATTTTTAAATTTCATAATCGATTTTATTTTCTAATAATCGATATTCTGTTCGAATTATCGATTTTATGTTCGATATAGCGATTCTAAAATCGTATAAATCTTTTCTAAATCGAATAGTCAATTATTAAGTGAATAATCAATTTTATACGAATAAACGATATTTATATGATCATTCGATTTTGAAAAAGTAATCATTGATTATGAAATTGAACAATGGATTATGAAATCGAAAAATCGGTCCTGAAATCTAATAATTCATTATGAAATCAAAAAATCGATTCTGCGATCGAATAATCGATGCTGAAGACGAAGTATGAACTATAAAACCGATTAATCAAATCTAACACGGAATTATCGAATCCGAAATCGAATTATCGATGCCGAAATCGATTAATCGATCTTTAAATCTAATAAGCAGTTCCCAAAATCGAAAAAAAACTGAATAATTGCATAATCGATTAAGAAATCCTTTCTTTGTGCCAACTGCCGAAAGGGGTTACATTCAATTTGTCATTTCGTTTGCAGCACGTCGAAATATCCATTTCCGAAATTATAAAGTATATATTGTATTTTCTTGATTGTCGTAAGTATCGTCGTAAAAAATCAATAATCGATTTTAACGTGAAATAACCGACTATAAAATCGATTAATGTCGAATGGACTAATTGATTATGAAATCGTAAAGTCGATTGTGAAATCGAATTACCGATTATGAAATCATCGAATAATGGATTTTATGTTCAAATAATCGATCTTCCGTTTGAATTATCGATTCTAGAACCATTTGAAACTTATTGAAATCAAGTAACCAATTGTTTAATGATTAAACAATATTATACGCATAATCGATTTTTATATGAATACTCGATTTTGATAAAGAATCATTGATTCTGAAATTTAATAATGGATTTAGAAATCGAAAAATCGGTCCTGATATCAAATAATCGATTCTGAAATCAAAAAATCGATTCTGAGATCAAATACTCAATGATGAAGTCGAAATATTGATTCTAAAATCGATTAATCGATTATAACATGGAATTATCTTTTTCCAAAAACGAATTATCGATCTTGAAATCGATTGATCGACCCTGAATAAGCTATTTATAAATCGACACTTCGATTCTGAAATCGCTTACTTTAGAACAAGTCAAAGAATCGATTCAGAAATCGAAAAGATTGTTATTGTAATCGTTATCGAAATGGAACTTCAATTAATTACGAATACAAATGAATATTTGTAGCATGACGTATAAAGGTACTACGGTATAGAAGGTTTGACCGTAGGCATTTCTATAATCGATCTTCAAATCGAATAAGCAATTCTAAATTGAGTTATCGATTGTTTTATTGAATAAACGATTTAGCAATAGACACTTCGATTATTTAAAAAATTAAAGAATCGATTCAGAAATCAAAAATATTGTTATTGTTCTCGTTATCGAAATGGAACTAAAATCGTTTAAAAATGCAAATGAACATTTGTTGGATGGTATATGAAGGTACTACGGTGTAGTTCAAAATTGTATAAGCGATTTTAAAATAGAGTTATCGTTATCTTATTGAACAAACGATTTATCAATCGACACTTCAATTCTGCAATCGCTTCTTTTATTAAAAAGCAACGAATCGATTAAGAAATCGAAATTATTGTTTTTGTAATCGTTATTGAAATGGAAGTAAAATCGATTATGAATGGAAAAGAATATTTGTCGGAGAACATATGAAGGTTTCTACGGTACAGAAGGTTTGACCGTAGACAAGCTGCACGGCATACGATCCTGACTTCCGTACCATAGCACGTGGTATGCCATCCAATTTTTATTGAATTCTCCGCCAGATTATCCTTCTCTCTCCAAACATCGATGGGATAGTGTGTCGTAGCCAATACTTCGGGATAATTCAGACATTATCTAAATTCCGACGTCTCTCAGTATGCTTATAACCATCTTGGGATCCTTGGAGAACAGTCTGAGGATTCTAAGAGCTTTCCCTCCCCTTCTATCGATTCACATAAGTCAAGCTTTGAGGCTTTCCTAAACGATTTCATTTGGCAAACAAAAGCAACTCGATAAGATTTCAAAAATCAAGCATTCATTTTGAAAGCAGTGTACACTTAACAAGGATAGCGAATAGGAATGTCCAAGTTGTAAGCATGTGTGAAGTCTGTACAATGCTTATACAGCGATATATGAGCTGGAGTGTCTATTAATGCATTTATGCATGCATTTGTGGAAACTTTTCCAGCAAGCTCTGGTAGCAGAAGCGGAAACCGTAGCAGCAGCTGATAAAATGGCAGCGGCTGAGCAGAGAGAAGAGAAGAGAAAACAACAGCCAAGGCAAATGAAAAAACAAAACAAAATTATGAACAAACGTCAACAACAGGACAGCCAACAGGACATCATCAAGTCATAGACACTCACACTGAAGCTCATCAACACATGAACGCATGTGAAATGCACACTTGCACACACACTCCTGAAAACCAACTTGCAAGGACACAACAAGACCAATGGCCATACTACTTAAAATTTCTACTATGCCAGGTCTCTACACACCACACTCATCACTCTTCCATGTGTTTTGTGTTTACTTGTATATGTGTGTGCTGTATGCAAGCAAGTCATTGTCCAATCTAACATGTGAAACCTAGCCACGTAATCTAATACTCATACAAACACATATTGGCTTTCTCCATGCTCTTATTCACACTCTCGTTGTATTCTCTCTCTCCGCTTTTATGGTAAAAGTCCTCTCAAGACCTAAGGCATTGCAAGACGTACTCGCACAAGAGACATTTGCATATGTTTGTTCGTTCGTGCTTTGGTCATACTAGCTAGCCCTTGCCGTAGATGCAGTTGACCCACACACACACACACACACACACATATGCCTAGTCATAATTATGTGTTTTCCTTGGTTTGTTTGCCTCTGTACAGCGGCAGCAGACAGAGTCATTGGGACAAGAGTTGGTGGCTGGCTAAGGACATACATGCAAGTAAGACGACGACTCGAATGAAAGGCAGTGTGAAGCATGGCATGGTTTTTGGTCGGTCAAATGCATTTTTGGTCAAAAGTAGCATAGTAGCAGCTGGCATACAAAATAGCAACAACAACAATCAGTACAACATAGAGCACTACCACAGAAACATAGACAAGAACAACAACAACATCAACAAATTATGATTGCAGACATTTGGTTGTAGGATTTTGCAAGAACTCTTCTCAGTCTCTTAGCCTAAATGCAAGCACGCACTCACTTACTCACACACACACACACACACACTTCTTGATAACAAACTCACATAAGCGCTTATACATATGTGTGTATGTATAAGGATTTATCAGACTATGGACTATCTACTCTCACATGGACATCATCAAATTTATGTTTGTACATTTAAAGTTTTTAATAAGAACTTATTTGTGATTAGTTTTTGTTTTTAAATATCATTAAAGTAAATAAATGTTTTTTTGGAAAAAATTCATGAAAATTGTGTGTGAAAACTCAAGAATAAATGCATTTTAGAAGATAAAAATACATTTAATTCAATAAATCACAAAGAGAATTTAAAGTTAATATTAGTAGTGGCTCAGAGTGAACCATGGGGAGAGGGTGAAAATAACAGCCAGCCGAAGCCCATAAACTTTAGTAATAAGGCAAAGTCCAAAAGGACGAAATTCAGAAGTCTTTTCATTGAAAGACTTGGGCAGGACCTCATTGAGTGCTTGAACATAGGAGACACCAATGATGACAGAACTATGTTTGCGAGAGTGAGTTTTTTCGAAGACTGTATTACGCATCGAGCAAGGATTGAGCCCAATAGAATCCTTGTATGACAGCGAAGATTCCATATATTAAATAAGAGGTCATCAAAAACCGCTGGTATATTGGGAGGCCTCGGTTGCTCAAAAGCATGTCCCCCCTAAGAAACTGAACGCATGGTTTGAACCCATGGGGGGAGATCTTCAGGAAAAACTCAGCAGTCCCATCAGCAGAAGGCCACCGTAGCTCAGAGGTTAGCATATCTGCTTATAATGCTGAACGCCTGGGTTCGAATCCTGGCGAGACCCTCAGGAAACAATTTTAGCACTAGTTTTCCGCTTCTAATGCTCGCAAAATTGGTGAGACATTATGCCATGTAAAAATTTCTCTCCAAAGAGGTGTCGCACTGCGGCACGACGTACGGACTCGGTTGCAAAAAGGAGGCCCCTTATCATTGAGCTTAAACATGAATCGGGCTGCATTCAATGATGTGTGAGATGTTTAGCCCGGTTTCTTAGTGTAGTGGAATGTTCATGGCCAAAATTTGTAAGTACCCCATCACAAGTACTGGTCACATTTGTGAGGTATTAAGCCGTGTGAAACTTTTTTTTTTAAGAAATCGACAGTATATTGGAACGAATACTACGGTAGATGGCAACTAATACTAAGGAAACCTTGGAACAGAGGTTAGCATGTTCGCCAATGACGCTGTACAAATGGGTTCGAATCCTATCGAGAACTTCAGGAAAATATGTCAGTGAGTATCCCCTCACAAATAGGGTGTAATTTACGAATATGGTATCAAAATTTGATACCACATTTTAAGAAGGCCATAATCCCATCAAAAGCCTCCCAAACAATAAAGTGGATCGATAAAAACGATATGGGAAATGAAAGGCAATAAATAACTCTCAAAAAGAATCTGTTAGCCGAATCTTCTTCTGTACCCACCACAATGGATGGCATTTGGCAAGTTCTTTGCCCGATATCTCTTTATAGGTAAAGAAAAGGAAAAGGGATAGGAATTGTTATGGCATTGGAGCTATACCATGATATGAACCGATTGAGACCATACTTGGTTTGGCTGTTGGAGACCAAAGTGTGGAAATTTTCAGCCAAATCGGATAAAGATTGCGCCCTATAGTGGGTCAATAAATTAAATCGGAAAATCTGTTTATATGAAAGCTAAATACGTTTATGAACCGATGCGGACTATATTTAACACCTATACATAGGGTCATAAAAGAAGACGTTGTGGAAAATTTCAGCCAAACTGGTTAAGAATTGTGACCTCTAGAGGCTCAAGAAGTATAATTGGGAGATTGGTTTATATAGGAGCTATATCTGGTATTGAACCGTTTTGGAGCATACTTGGCACAGTTGTTGGCAATAAAAACAAACTACAGCATACAAAATTTCAGCCAAATCGGGTTACAACTGCGCCCTCTAGCGGCTCAAAAAGTCAAGATCCGAAAACGGTTTATATGGGAGCTTTATTAGGTAATGAATCCATTTGGACCATACTTAGCACTATTATTGTAAGTTAAAACAAAACAGCTTATGCTAAATTTCAACCAAGTTTTATAATAATTGCGCCCTCTAGCGGCTCGAGAAGTCAAGATGCGAGATCGGTTCACATGGGAGCTATATACCCATTTGGACCATACTAAGCACAGTTGTTGAAAGTTAGAACAAAACACTTCATGGGAAATTTCAGCCGAATTGGATAAAAATTGCGCCCTTTAGCGGCTCAAGAGGTCAAGATCCGAGATCGGTTTTTATGGGAACTATATCAGGTAATGAACCCATTTGGACCTTACTAAGCACAATTATTGGAAGTTAAAACAAAACACTTCATGGAAAATTTCAGCAAAATCGGTAATAATTGTGCCCTATAGCGGCTGATGAAGATCCGAGGCCGGTTTATATGGCAGCTATATCAGGATATAAATCGATTCTAACCATACTTGCACAGTTTTTGGAAGTTAGAAAAAAACACTTCATGTCAAATTTCAGCTAAATTGGATACTAATAAAAGCGCCCTCTAGAGGCTCAAGAAGTCAAGATCCAGGATCGGTTAATATGACAGCTATATCAAAACATAACCGATGTAGCTCATTTTCAATCCCAATCGACCTACATGAATGTAATATTTGTGCAAAAATTCAGGCGCCGAGCTTTATTCTTTAGAGCTTAGCTTCATTCGACTTTCGACAGACGGACGGACAGGGTTTGATCGATATATATAAATGGTTGGGGCTTAGATGAATATTTTGATGCGTTGCAAACGGAATAACGTAATTAGCATATCCCGATCCAATGATAGAGGGTATAAAAATTGGCTTCCACATTCGGCAAGTGTGAAGTGCCGCCAAATAACCCCCATAACAACCTGTGGACCGATCGGGACAAGATATGAGGCTCAAATAAAAGGCCACTAGGGGTGGAGTACAAGTGGACAACAAAAGTCTAGGGAGCCGCTCCCAAAAAGAAGAAGAAAACCGAGTAAGGAAAGATAAAAGTCGGGCGGAGCCGACTATGTTATACCCTACACCTACCATACAATTATAAATTCCGGCAATAGATATATGTATATGAGAGCTATACTAAATCTGAAATGACTTTTTTCGAACAGATCGGCCACATAAGTAAAAAAACAACGATAAATATATATGGGAGCTATATCTAAAACTGAACCGATTTTGATGAAATCTTGCGGATATCTTAAGATCAGCAAAAAAACAATCCATACCAAATTTTGTGCAGATCGGTTGAAAATTTTAGTTACTACGAACATTTTAGTGCAAATCGGGCGATAGATATAAATGGGAGCTATATCGAAATCTGAACCGATTTTGATGAAATCTTGCAGATATGTTGAGATCAGCAACAAAACAATCCATGTCAAATTTTGTGCAGATCGGTTGAAAATTTTAGTTACTACGAACATTTTAGTGCAAATCGGGCGATAGATATATATGGGAGCTATATCCAAATCTGAACCGATTTTAATGATATCTTGCAGATATGTTAAGATCAGTAACAGAACAATCCGTGTCAAATTTTGTGCAGATCGATTGAAAATTGTAGCTGCTACGGCCATTTAAGTGCAAATCGGGCGATACCTATATATGGGGGCTATATCTAAATGTGAACCGATTTTGTTGATATCTTGCAGATATCTTAAGATCAGCAACAAAACAATCCACACTAAATTTTGTGCAGATCGGTTGAAAATTGTAGGTACTACAGCCATTAAAGTGCAAATCGGGCGATACCTATATATGGGAGCTATATCGAAATCTGAACCGATTTTATTGATATCTTGCAGATATGTTAAGATCAGTAACAAAACAATCCGTGTCAAATTTTGTGCAGATCGGTTGAAAATTGTAGTTACTACGGCCATTAAAGTGCAAATCGGGCGATACCTATATATGGAAGCTATATCTAAATCTGAACCGATTTTGATGAAATTTTGCAGATATATTAAGATCAGTAATAAAACAATGCACACCAAATTTTGTCCAGATCGGTTGCAAATTGTAGTTGCTACGGCCATTTTAGTGCAAATCGGGCGATATATATATATGAGAGCTATATCTAAATCTGAACCGATTTTGATGAAATCTTGCAAATATGTACAGATCAACAGTAGGGCAATCCATACCAAATTTTGTGCAAATCGGTTGTAAATTGTAGTTACCACGAACATTTTAGTGCAAATCGGGCGAAACATATATATGGGACCTATATCTAAAACTGAACCGCTTTTTACCAAAATCAATAGCGTTCACTCTTGAACCAAAAAAGTGATATGTGCAAAGTTTCGTGATGATTGTACAACGACCTGTATCATGATTACAAGATTACATTGACTAAAAGTCATGACATGGCTAAATCGAATCAGAAGGTGATTCTGAGGCCATCGGTATACTTATCAATGGGTCTAGCTGACATGTAGGTCGACCTGTCTATTAAGTGTCTTAAATGAAAGGTCTTTGAAAGTAAAGTGTGAATATAAGTAACCAAATGTCTGAGGTCAACCAAATAACACCCAAACTCTCATGCAGAATGACTGGGACAATGTAGGAATCAAATGAAAGGACTTTCGGATTAATGTACGAATCAGATATCAAAATTCGGGGACAAGTATTTGGGGACCGGAATTTCGACCTATAACGGACATGCAGGCCGATCGGGACAATATGGAACTCAAATTAAGGGTCTTTGATAGTAGACTACGAATGATATATCCAAGTTTGGAATAAGGTTGATTCTGGAAGGATCTGTAGGATTTTCAATATATTGTACCGGATATAGTAGAGATTTGAACAACACATTCGAGAAAGACCCATAACACATTCAGTTTAAAAAGCCATTTTAGGGTGAAGCGAAGCGCACAGTTAGTTTTGTATATCTGTATTAACTTCATGTTGGGGTAACAACCTTATGGAGGGGCGCACCGGTAGCCGAGTTCGTAGCGTGCTTGGATTACTAATGCAGGGGTCGAGGGTTCGATTCCCGCCAGAAGCCTTGGTCAGTCGCTACTGTGGTATCACAATGGACTTAAAATTGTCTCAGTGAGTCTGTAAAGGACTGCCACTCTTATTTAACCTAACCCAATAACCTTATGGATCCTCATGATGAAAACCACTTACCACTTTAGATACATCTATTCAAAACATTCAGGCAGAAACTTACCTAAAAAGAAAAAGAAATAAAGGTTATAAAATGGTTTTACTTATTTTCTAAAAATTATTAAAAAAAATTAAACTTAGTACTAAGCAAAATTAAAAGTCTTACTTTTGTAGACATTCAAATACTATTCCTTTTAGATTCTACTTTAAAAAATCCATGTCATACTTCTTAAAATATAAATGCATGCATAAAATATAATACAACTCTATTAAGATTTTCATCAAATACTCGTACCTTAAGAAAACTCTTTCACTCTAATTTCATAGACACAATTGGTCATGGCCTTCTTTTCGTAGTTTTTCGAATATAAAGTTTTGGCCATTCGAGCAAGTGGACGAAATGTTGATTTGTTACATTGTACATTCAATCAGGCCTTTGTCTGTAATGCCACACGACACTGGCCATATCCCTAATAGTTGGCCATGCTCGTAGACTTTGGGTAAAGGCGTCCAATAGGGTTAAAGTGGAAAAAGTTTGCAAGTATTGACCAAACCATAAGAGACTACAGTCTGGGGGCTCACAACAAAAGACCAATGAATCCCAAGTAAGGAATGCACTTTTCATGAATACCATATCTTTGGTATACATAGGCGTAGTTGGGGAATCCTGGAGAAGGAGTAATGCAATATTTTTTTTTTCACATAGCCAACACGCAGGGGATGTCCCCTATATTTGAGCAGTGCATTGCGTTGGCAATTAGGAAAGTTAAGGGTTGGAGGGGGGAAAGAGGGAGTAGTGTTTTTGTTGATATTAGTCTTAAATTTCTGAACGTCAATGTCAGTGGGAAAGACTTTAGCCGTAAGTCGATTCCACATACGAATGGTTCGGGCGAAAAATGAATTTTGAATTTTCTCGGTAATGCATGGTCCGGTCGACTGGCCAATCGATTACAAAAGGGGGTGTATTCCTGCCAAGTCTTGTATTCCTGGGGAACATCCTAACGTCAGGGATAAGAAGACGAATATCCCTGGAACACACACCATGGAAATAAAGATAGAGCAATACAACGCTACCCACATTCCGAAGATGTCCAAGAGAAGCAATAGAGTTGGAAACCCTACTGTCCCCAATCAACACCATCGCTCTCCGTTGAACCCGGTCAAGTAGCTCCAAGGATGATTTTAGAGCTCCTGCCCATATATGAGAGTAATATTCCATTCTCGGCCTAATGTAGGGAGTATAGATATTGATAAGATCAGAACAGGTGAAATATTTCTTGCACCGCTTAAGAAAGCCCAAACACTTGAATGCTTCTTTCGACACTTCGAATACGTCTTTTGACCAACGGACATCACATTGCATCGTCATGCCCAGAACATTAAGAGCATCTGACTGTCGATAGATATCAACGATTGAAGTAAATGTAAATTTTGCCCATAAACATTCCACTAAGGAACAGGGACAAACATCTCACATATCAATGAGTGAAAGTCCGATTCAAGTTTATGCTCAATGATAAGGGGCCTCCTCTTTGTAGCCGAGTCCGAACGATGCGCCGCAATGGGACCCCTATTTGGAGAGAAGTTTTACATGGCGTAGTACCTCACAAATGTTGCCAGCATTAGGAGGGGAAAACCACCGCAATCCTGGTCTCGCCAGGATTCGAACCCAGGCGCTCAGCGTCATAAGCGGACATGCTAACCTCTGCGCTACGGTGGCCTCCATCGACGATTGAAGTGGGTCAGTGAATCGTTTGTGAGACAAGAAATAGCACTGCGTCTTTTGTGCATCGCTACTCTACTCTGTTCATTCTACCCCACTGGGAAATGGCCAACAAATCCTGAGAGAGCGTCTCATCCATAATGTGCCTCTTGTCCACAATTTCTTGAGGACTGGACCTATGGTCGAATGAATATGAATGACACAGACTACTGTCATCGGCCAATGAGTAGACTGGATTCGAAGTGTGACCCAATAGATCGTCAATGAAAATAAGAAAAAGGGAAGGGGAAAGGACAGAGCCTTGTGGCACACCTGCGGTCAATGTATACTCATCTGATGAGAACCCATCTACAAGAACTTGTCTGGTACGATCTCTGAGAAAGCTCGATATAAATCGAACAAAGTTATTACCGACACCAAAAGCGACAAGTTTTGATAAAAGTGCACCGTGCCAGACCCTATCAATCAAATGTCTTGGAGATATCCAGAGCCACGACCTTACTCTCACCAAACTGGTGGAGGGAGCGACTCCATCGTCTTGGAGATATCCAGAGCCATCAAATGTCTTGGAGATATCCAGAGCAACGATATTACTCTAACCAAACTGGTGGATGGAGCGACTCCATCGTCTTGGAGATATCCAGAGCCATCAAATGTCTTGGAGAGCCATCAAATGCCTTGGAGTTATCCAGAGCCACGACCTTACTCTCACCAAACTGGTGGATAGAGCGACTCAATTGTTCCGACAAAAATTCTATTAGGTCCCCCGTAGAGCAATTTTTGCGGAACCCATACTGTCTTTCGCTAAGAAGGCCATTGGACTCTAAGTATCTGACAAGATGATGGTTAACCATACGCTCCATAACCATGGAGATCGCGAAGCATATCGCAATTAGCCGGTAATTCGCTGGGTTGTTCGTCCCACCTTTCTGGGGGATGGGCTGAACGTCATTAGGCCTCCCGTAGAGCGATTTCTGCGGAACCCATACTGTCTTTCGCTAAGAAGGCCATTGGACTCTAAGTATCTAACAAGATGATGGTTAACCATACGCTCCATAACCATGGAGATCGCGAAGCATATCGCAATTGGCCGGTAATTCGCAGGGTTGTTCGCCCCACCTTTCTTGGGGATGGGCTGAACGTTCGCAACCTTACAACGCGCTGGGAAAATACCCGCACGCTGAGCAAGTTTGATAAGGTTGCGTAGTGGACGAGCAAGCGTCGAAGAACACTTACAAGGGACAAGTGTTGATATACCGTCCGTGCCTGGAGATTTTTTAACGTCGATATCCGCAAGGATCCTTTTAACTCCACGTGTTCGAAGGTATATCTGAGGCATCCAACTATCAATCTCGGGAAGTGGTTGATTGCTAAACGGCAAGGAAGAATTTTCCGCAAACATTTCAGCCAGTAGATTAGCCTTATCAACCGGGTCAATGTATACCTGATCATCCTTAAAAAGATTTGCCGATGGGTTGCCCTTTACTCTTCTTGCGAATGACCAAAAGCTCTTGCTTCCTCTCGGAGAAGCAATAACTTTGGCACGAAGACGCTATTCGTAAAGAAACTTTTCTTGTCTAAGTACTCTGGCAGTCGAAGAAAACAAAGTTTCCAATTAGAATGCTTGAAAAATTCGTTGAGCTCATCCCAACGTGCTCTTTCGTACACAAAAAATTTACCGCTTCGGGGCTGGGGAATAGGCGGTGCGAAGAACAGAATACGAAAAAGAAGCTGAAATAGTGCAGTGATCGGAATTACCAAGAGGCTCAAGGACATTAACTTTATACTTCTCAGGGTGCGAAGTTAAGAATAGGTCAAGAGTGTTATGTTGGTGCCCTGCGACACATGAAATGTGTGTCGTGTCATTCGCTAATTGCATCAGACCATTCTGAGCGCGGCGAATAGCTTGGCATATTGATCCTCCGGAGTCATATGTCCCGAATGGAAAAGCCTTGAGGAGTTATGGATATTGAAATCGCCAGCAACAACGATTTCAATGTCCGGAGAATCCTCTAAGATTGTAGTAATTGAGTAGGAAAGGTAGTCAAAGCCGCTTAAGGAAACTTCCCTTACCGAGTTTGGACCTCCCTTTCCGAGTTTGAAAATGTGGATCTGGCTATGTCCCTCCGTGGGCACCATTGCTTTCGAGAAGCTGAATCTACCGTATTTGGACATAATTTTTCTCCTTGATGTAGGTCACTTGGCAGGGTAAATTGGACAAATCGTTACATATTGACATTTAGCCGATCTTCCAACTCGACCAACCTGCCTGCTTAGGGGCCAAAGTTAGCATTTGCCTATTGAAAGCCCAATATATCATTATACTGATTTCCTTCTCGCCTTTACCCTATCCTTGGGTCTGCTAAATGAAGCAAAAGCAGCAGCAGAAGAAATAATTACAGATGCACATAATGTTCGCCTAGCAGCTACGGTGCAAAGGGTAAATGGGGTATTGCATTGTAGTAGCCAAAGTTAGTCCTTAGAGAAGAGAATTCTTGCCACCTCAACCCTTCCCCGCCCGTTCTCAGCAGGATGGGTGTCTCTATAGTCTCTTTTTAAGTAAATGAATATTTTGCATGTTAAATGCAAAACTCATGGTCAATAATGAGAGGTGGCAAGTTGTAATTCAACGGGCTGTTGGACGTCCATATTTAACTCACACATACCATAGCAAACATTTTTGTGTGAGTGAGAAGAAGAAGCTTGTCTAGCCTTTATGTCTATTCGAAATACCACCCATTGATATATAAATGATATTTATTTTGCATATGTATGGGTGTACTACTAGAGAAACACTTATATTTTCCACCTTACTGCACCTACATGTATAGAGTTGCCAGAGGCCAGGGCCTAACTGGTTAAGGGATATAAGGAATTTGGTTTGTTTGTTAGCCTTACTAGACAAACAGTGCTGTATGACAAACAAAACCTACAAAATATGAAAATAGGTACAGAAAACATGGCCACAAAATGTTGTTCTTGCAATATTCGTTGCAGGTCACAGCCATAGGTTAGGCACGTGGCAAATTAATAGGTCTTGGGAAATAGGCTGCAATCAAGATGGATTTTCAATCCATTAACGCCTGACCTTCGTTTTCTTCCCTTGTTCGATTTTGATGAAATATCATATGTTCATTACTTAAGGCATTTATATTGACTTGGAACTTTTCTTGGAATTTGTTTGGAAACACAATTGAGGAACATTAGCAACGGTATTTAGAAAACTTTATACAGATTTGAAATGGATTTTTTTTTGAAAGATTTCCTTTAAAGAATTGTCAAATAAATCTACTTAAGGCTCCATTAAAACGGCAACACAGAAAAGCGTGGTAAGTTCGGCCGGGCCGAATCTTAAATACCCTGCACCATGGATCGGATTTGTCGAGTTCTTTTCCCGCTATCTCTTCTTAGGCAAAAACAAGTAAAAAGGCGTTAAGTTCGGCCGGGCCGAACTTTGGATACCCACCACCTCGGTTATATATGTAAACCAACTTTCATCAAAATTCGGTGAAAATTTTATACCTTACGTCCCATATCAGTTATATCCAAATATGTTCCGATTTGGACCAAATACTAATAAGTACATTAGCTATATCTAAAAATAACCCGATCTGAACTATATACGACACGGATGTCGAAAAGCCTAACATAAGTTCTTGTGCCAAATTTCAGTGAAATCGGAATATAAATGCGCCTTTTATGGGGCCAACACATTAAATCGAGATATCGGTCTACATGACAGCTATATCCAAATCGGGACCGATTTGAGCCAAGTTGCATAAAAATGTGGAAGAGCCTAACACAAAGCACTATCCCAAATTTCAGCGAAATCGGACAATTAATGTCGCTTTTATGGGCCCAAAACCTTAAGTCGAGAGATCGGTCTATATGGCAGCTATATTCAAATCTGGACCGATCTGGGCAAAATTAAGGAAGGACGTCGATGAACCTAACCAAACTCACTGTCTTAAATTTCAGCGGAATCGGACAATAAATGCGTTTTTTATGGCCCCAAAACCTAAAACCTAGATATCGGTCTATATGGCAGCTATATCTAAATCTGGACCGATCTGTGCGATATAGCAGAAGTTTGTCAAGGGGCTTAACATAACTCACTGTCCCAAATTTCGGCGTCATCGGACAATAAATGAGCATTTCATGGGCCCAAAACCATAAATCAAGAAATCAGTCTATATGACAGCTATATCCAAATCTGAACCGATCTCGACCAAATTGAAAAAAGATGCCGAAGGGCCTAACACAACTCACTGTCCCAAATTTCAGCAAAATCGGACAATAAATGTGCCTTTTATGGGACTAGCACCATAAATCGGAGGATCGGTCTATATGGCAGCTATATCCAAATCTGGACCGATCTGAGCCAAATTAACGATGAATGTCGATGGGCCTTACACAACTCACTGTCCCAAATTTCAGCGAAATCGGATAAAAAATGTGGCTTTTATGGGACTTAGACCCTAAATCGGAGGATCGGTCTATATGCCAGCTATATCCAAATCTAGACCGATCTGAGCCAAATTGACGAAGGATGTCGAAGGGCCTAACACAACTCACTGCCCCAAATTTCAGCAAAATCGGATAATAAATGTGGCTTTTATGGGCCTAAGACCCTAAATCGGCGGATCTGTCTATATGGGGGCTATATCAAGATATAGTCCGATATAGCCCATCTTCGAACTTAACCTGCTTATGGACAAAAAAAGAATCTGTGCAAAATTTCAGCTCAATATCTCTATTTTTAAAGACTGTAGCGTGATTTTCACAGGCAGACGGACAGACGGACGGACATGTCTAGATCATGTCTAGATCGTCTTAGATTTTTACGCTGATCAAGAATATATATACTTTATAGGGTCGGAAATGGATATTTCGATGTGTTGCAAACGGAATGACAAAATGAATATACCCCCATCCTTCGGTGGTGGGTATAAAAAAGGATAAAAGAAAAGATTTGCTCTGCTATTAGAGCGACAACAAGATATGGTATATGTTGGAGACTCCAATTCGAGTAAGAATTGCACCCTTTGGGGGCTCAAGAAGTAAAATAGAGAGCTTGATTTATATGGGAGCTGTATCAGGCTATAGACCGATTTAGGCCATAAAAAACACGAATGTTGATGATGATGAGAGAATCCGCCGTACAAAATTTTAGGCAAATCGGATAAGAATTGCGCCCTCTAGAGGCTTAAGAAGTCAAGACCCAAGATCGGTTTATATGGCAGCTATATCAAGTTATGAACCGATATGAACCATACTTGGCACAGTTATTGGATATCATAACAAAACACGTCGTGCAAAATTTCATTCCAATCGGATAAGAATTGCGCACTCTAGAGGCTCAAGAAGTCAAGACCCAAGATCGGTTTATATGGCAGCTATATCAAAACATGGACCGATATGGCCCATTTTCAATCCCAACCTACCTACACTAATAAGAAGTATTTGTGTCAAGCAGCTAGCTTCACTTCTTCGAAAGTTAGCGCACTTTCGACAGACAGATGGACGGACGGACATGGCTAGATCGACTGAAAATGTCATGACTTTCATGAAATGTCATTACCGAGAAGCTTTATACAAGTAACAGTTGAAATTTCAACGAAATCGGGTAATAAGTGCGCCGTTCATGTGATTAAGCCCTAATTCGGATTATCGATCTATGTGACAGCTATATCTAAATACAGCCCAGTCTGGACCATTTTCGGGACAATTGTTGGGAGTCTTAATGCAACTCACTGTTCTAAATTTCAGCGAAGTCGGATAAAAAATGCGTCTTTTATAAGTCTAAGATCCAAAATTGGCAGATCGGTGTATATGACAGCTATATCCAAATATGTTCCGATCTGGACCATTTTTAATTCGGATATTGACGGGCCTAAAAAAGCTCACTTTGGCAAATTTAAGCGAAATCCGGTAATAAATGTGCCTGTTATAGGCTTAAGACCCTAAATCGCCAGATCAGTCTATATGGCAGCTATGTGTAAATATGGTCCGATATACACCATATTCGGGTCGGTTGCAGAGGCCCCCTTTTTCAAATTTTAGCAAAATCGAAGAATAAATGCGTCTTTTATGGCCTTTAGAACCAAAAGCTGAAGATCGGTCTCTATGGCAACTATATTTAAGTATAGCCCGATCGGGACTATATTCGGGACAGATGTTGGGAATCTTAATACAACTTACTGTTCCAAATTTCAGCGAAGATGGGTATTAAATGCGCCTATTATAGGCCTTAGACCCAAAATCGGCAGATCTGTCTATATGACAGCTATATCCAAGTATATTCGGATCTGAACCATTTTTGTCGGTTAACAGCGGGCCTTATAAAACTCACTATGCCAAATTTCTGCGACATCGGGTAATAAATACGCCTGTTAAGACCCTAAATCGCCAGATCGGTCTATACACGATGTCAAATCGGGAGACCGGATTATATGGGAGCTATATAAGGTTATCGACCAAATTAGACCGTATTTGGACCATACAGTTATTAGAGGTTACTACAAAACACTCCGTGCAAAGTTTTGGCCAAATCGGACAAAAATTTTCCCTTCTAGGGGCTAAAGATGTCAAAACTGAAGATCAGTATATATGGGAGTTTTATCCGGGTATAGACCTATTTGGGCCGTACTTTGCAGTTTTTAGAATTCAAAAAAAAAACACAGTCCGACAAAATGTCAGCAAATACGGCTAACAATTGTGGCTTCTAGGGGCTCAAGATGTCAAACCGTGAGATCGGTTTATATGGAAGCCATATCGGGATACAGACCTATTTGAACCGCAGTTTGCATGGTTATTGGATGCCATAACAAAATATTACGTGCAAAATTTTCATCAAATCGAATGCAAATTGAGATCTCTATGGGCTAAAGATGGCAAATCTGGAATCTATTTATATGGGAACAATTTCAGGGTATAGACGATTTGGTCTATACTCTGATGGGATTTCAGCGAAATCGGATAACAATTACGGCTTCTAGGGGCTCAAGAAGAACCAATATATGCCATTTGCTCAACGACGTAAATCAATAAGAGGTATGTGCTCATAATACGAAGCGGATGTCTTCATTGGAGCGAAGTCTTTCGTAATGGGTATAAAAATTATGGTTTCCACAAACCTCTATGTTTTTACTGCTAAAACTAAGACGAGAAATGTTATTGCCTTGTCGCTTTTGGTGTCGGTAATAACTTTGTTTGATTTATATCGAGCTTTCTCAGAGATGGCACTATACGAGTTGTTGTAAATGGGTTCTCGTCAGATGAGTATACATTGACCGCAGGTGTGCCACAAGGCTCTGTCCTTTCCCCTTCCCTTTTGCTTATTTTCATTGACGATCTATTGGGTCAGACTTCGAATCCAGTCTACTCATTCGCCGATGACAGTAGTCTGTGTCATTCATATTCATTCGACCATAGGTCCAGTCCTCAAGAAATTGTGGACAGGAGACGCATTATGGATGAGACGCTCTCCCAGGATTTGTTGGCCCTTTTCGAGTGGGGTAGAATGAACAGAGTAGAGTAGCGATGCAAAAAAGACGCAGTGCTGTTTCTTGTCTCACAAGCGATTCACTGACCCACTACAATCGTCGATGGAGGCCACTATAGCGCAGAGGTTAGCATGTCCGCTAATGACGCTGAACGCCTTGGTTCGAATCCTGGCGAGATCAGGATTGCGGTGGTTTTCCCCTCCTTATGCTGGCAACATTTGTGAGGTACTACGCAATGTAAAACTTCTCTCCAAAGAGGTGTCGCATTGCTGCACGTCGGTCGGACTCGGCTATAAAAAGGAGGCCTCTTATCATTGAGCATAAACTTGAATCGGACTGCCCTCATTGATATGTGAGATGTTTGTCCCTGTTCCTTAGTGGAATGTTTATGGGCAAAATTTACATTTACTTCAATCGTCGATATCTATCGTCAGTCAGATGCTCTTGATATTCTGGGCATGGTGAAGCAATGTGATGTCCGTTGGTCAAAACACCTATTCGAAGTGTCGAAAGAAGCATTCAAGTTTTTGGGCTTTCTTTAGCGGTGCAAGAAATATTTCACCTCTTATGATCTTCTCAATATCTATACTACCTATATTAGACCAAGCATGGAATATAGCACTCATGTATGGGCAGAAGCTCCAAAATCATCATTGGCGCTACTTGACCGGGTTCAACAGAGAGCGATGGTTTTGATTGGGGACAGTAGGGTTTCCAACTCTATTGCTTGCCTTGAACATCTTCGGAATGTGGGTAGCGTTGTATTGCTCTATCTTTATTTTCATGGTGTGTGTTCCAGGGACATTCGTCTTCTTATCCCTGACCTTAGGATGTTCACCAGGAATACAAGACTTGCCATGAATTCACACCAGTTTGTAATCGATTGGCCTGTCGACCGAACCATGCATTACCGAGAAAATTCAAAATTCATTTTTCGCCCGAACCATTCGTATGTGGAATCGACTTCCGGCTAATGTCTTTCCCACCGACATTGACGTTCAGATATTTAAGACTAATATCAACAAAAACACTACTCCCTCTTTCCGCCCCTCCAACCCCTAGCTTTCCTAATTGCCAACGCAATGCATTGCATATATAGGGGGCATCCCCTGCGGGTTGGTTGGTGGTGAAAAAAAGGCAAGTTGGTCGAGTTGAAAGATCAGCTATATGTCAAAATGTAACGATTTGGCCAATTTACCCTGCCAAGTGACCTACATCAAGAAGAAAATCATGTCCAAACTTCCCATGCGGTAGATTCACCTTCTGCCGACGGACGGACGGACATGGCAAGATCCACATTTTCGTTGCGTTACAAACCTTACACCATTAGGGTGACTTATCCTTCCCCCCTTGGTAGAGGTTGCAAAAAAAGTTCTAATTTTCAAAACTTTGCATGTCTTAGC
Organism: Stomoxys calcitrans; assembly: GCF_963082655.1. Classification (NCBI taxonomy): domain Eukaryota; kingdom Metazoa; phylum Arthropoda; class Insecta; order Diptera; family Muscidae; genus Stomoxys; species Stomoxys calcitrans. The sequence goes on along the minus strand of NC_081556.1, from coordinate 41,171,303 downwards.
CCTTTGCTAATTTCGTTTGAACAAATGTTCAATGAAATAGCTTTGCTCTTACCCAATATGGTAAAGAATGAAGAGCTAGGAGAGCCCTTAGATTTGTTTCTGTGTCCATTTTAGTGTTGCCATTTGTCGTAGCGATATGTCTGTTGTCCCTAGTTGGTCTTCATTTCACAGTATGGGTGCATTCGTATGCTGTCACATACACAGCAACACACAGTGTGTGTAAGTGGCACAGGAGAGTGTGCCAAAGACATTGTTTGTTGGTGTTGCATATTGGGCACTTGTTGTTATTGTATTACAAGTGTATTTAAATTCATATAAAACCAAACACACACACACTCACGCATACAACCATGCATAAATATATTAGCATACAAATATAGCCGTTGAAGTTGAAACCCATTTATTCATAAGTATAAGTTGTTGGTGAACATTTCTGTAAGTAGCTTCACACACATATGCATACACTTAAATATGAAAATTTTGCAAGGCCAGTATATGCTCGCATGTGGCCATTGCCCAGAGTATGAAAGTATTATAGAGGTATAGCAGCGACAAGGCATAACAGGGCATGCAAATATACACCAGTAAAAGTTGGAGTATACCATTTGCTTGTATGCTTGTGTGCGTGCGTGTGCAATCGAAGAAAAGTTTCATGTGGCGCAAAAGGATAATTAATGAAATTAATGCCTATAGTATGAGTTTTAGACAATTATATACCAGTCAAAATGGGGATAGGAAAGGGAAAAAGGCAAGAGAAAGGCAGAAAGCGAAAAAGGGTAGAGTAATAAGGCAAAGAGAGAAAATGGGAAAGGAACTCAGGCAAAATGTATTGGCTGAGATGCAGTGGTGATAAGGTCCCCACCCTTTTCAGTGGAAAACCAATGTGTCTCCTTTACCAAGACAATGAGCCAGGACCTGAGCACTATACAACCCATTGTATGTGTAGCTGTAATATTATAAGGATTTATAATCATATGGGGAGATTTGAACATTGCCACTCCTTTTGTATGCATTTATCTAAATTGTTTGTTTGCACTTGCATTATTTTCAAAAAGTTTTCATGTTTCTCAAGAAATTTCGATAATGTTCAAAAGTATGTAAGGGGAAACTTTTTTTCTACTTAGTTGGTGGTTCAAGGGAGATGAGGAAACAGGGGAATTTATGAAAATTGCAAGGATATTTAATGGAATCCAAATTAATGATGGTATACGAAATGTAAAGTTAGGCGGTGCCTGCTAGATAACCACCTACCGCTTTCGATTGAATTTAACATGGCTCAAAAACATACATCGACTGAGTGTTAGTTATAACTAACACTCAGTCGATGTATGTTTTTGAGCTGCAACTAAATCCGAATCGATTTGAATAGAATTTAGCAGACTTGTTCAGGTGGCAAATGCAAATTGCAAATTTTGCCCATGAACATTCCACTAAGGAACAGGGGCAAACTTCTCACATATCAAAAAGTGCAGTCCGATTCAAGTTTAAGCCAAATGATAAGGGGCCTCCTTTTTATAGCCGAGTCCGAATGGCTTGCCGCAGTGCGACACCTCTTTGAAGAGAAGTTTTACATGGCATAGTACCTCACAAATGTTGCCAACATTAGGAGGGGAAAACCCACGCTGAAAATTTTTTCGTATGGTCTAGCCAGGATTTGAACCCAGACATTCAGCCTCATATGCGCTACGATGGCCTCCTTGTTCAGGCGGCATATGAAACATTTACCAAAAAAAAATTCACTACCATGACAGTTTTAATGTAAATCAGGCGATAAAAATGTCTTTGATATCCTGTATTCACTGTGCATAATAATAGAAAAATAGCTCCGAGGCCAAGGTAAGCATGTCCACCAGGGTTCAAATCGCAGCGTGAACATTACAAACAAGTAAAAGCGTGCTAAGTTCGGCCGGGCCGAATCTTATATACCCTCCACCATGGATCGCATTTGTCGAGTTCTTTTCCCGGCATCTCTTCTTAGGCAAAAAAAAAAGGATATAAGAAAAGATTTGCTCTGCTATTAGAGCGATATCAAGATGTGGTCCGGTTTGAACCACAATTAAATTATATGTTGGAGACCTGTGTAAAATGTCAGCCAATTCGAATAAGAATTGCGCCCTTTGGGGGCTCAAGGAGTAAAATAGAGGGATCGATTTATATAGGAGTTGTATCGGGCTATAGACCGATTCAGACCATAATAAACACGTATGTTAATGGTCATGAGAGAATCCGTCGCACAAAATTTCAGGCAAATCGGATAATAATTGCGACCTCTAGAGGCTCAAGGAGTCAAGATACCAGATCGGTTTATATGGCAGCTATATCAGGTTATGAACCGACTTGTACTTTTTTGGACATAGTTGTTGAAAGTAACAATAAAAAACGTCTTGCGGAATTTCAGCCAAATTGGATAGAAATTGCGCCCTCTAGAAGCTCAAAAAGTCAAGACCCCAGATCGGTTTATATAACAGCTATATAAGGTTATGGACCGATTTGAACCATACTTGGCACAGTTGTTGGATATCGTAACAAAACACGTCGTGCCAAATTTCATTCCAATCGGAAAAGAATTGCGCACTCTAGAGGCTCAAGAAGTCAAGACCCAAGATCGGTTTATATAACAGCTATATAAAGTTATGGACCGATATGGCTCATTTACAATACCAACCGACCTACTCTAATAAGAAGTATTTGTGCAAAATTTCAAGCGCCTAGCTTTACTCCTTCGGAAGTTAGCGTGCTTTCGACAGACAGACGGACGGACGGACAGACGGCCATGGCTAGATCGACATAAAATTTCACGACTATCAAGAATATATATACTTTATGGGGTCTCAGACGAATATTTCGAGTAGTTACAATCAGAATGACGAAATTAGTATACCCCCCATCTTATGGTGGAGGGTATAAAAAAATTCCAGCGGTGATTATGCCCTACCTAATGCTGGCTACATATGTGTGGTATCCTGCCGTGTCAAAACTTCTCTACCAACAGGTGCCGCTATGCACCACGCCGTTCGAACCCGGTATACAAAAATTTAGTCCCCTTCTCATTGAGCTTTAATTTTAAACGGACTGTACTCATTGATGTTAGAAAAGTATCCTCTGTTTCTTATGCAATTTTTGTGGGAAATTTAGTAAGAGTAACCATTGGGTAGTAACCGTTGCGTAGTCAGTAACCGTTGAGCAGAGCAGACTTGTTTTCACTTCAATCCTCAAAGAAAAATATCTGTATCTCGGAAAAAATACTGCCTATTATTCAAAAATATTCAAGCCTTTTAGGAGTAGACTCAAAATGTATTCCGAAGACACCCCATTGGACCATAGCATGCGACACGCCGTTTGGACTCGACATAAAAAAATTAAGCCCCCTTATCATTGAGCTTTAATTTTAAACGGACTGTACTCATTGATGTTAGAGACTACTGACCACTGACGGTTACTAATTACTCCCCTTGAGTAGTCAGTAACCGTTGAACAGAGCGGACTTGTTTTCATTTCACTCCTCAAAGAAAAATATCTGTATCTCGGAACAAGTACTAACTATTATTCAAAAATATTAAAGCCTTTCAGGAGTAGACTCAAAATGTATTCCGAAGACACCCCAACGGACCATAGCATGTTGTCCGCTCCTCCCATAGGTGTGGGTGCCTTGGCAGCTGCATTCGAGAGAAATGCTGCAAGCGCACAACCAAACGTCAGATTAACAAATGAGGAAGAGACGGAAAATCAAGAAAGTGGTGTTTCCGATTCAGATTCAGACAGCGGCAGAGTCAATAAAACAGCCATCGGGAAAGCGCTATGACGCCAGTAGTGAGCAAGAGCAAGAAGACTGAGCAAGCAACCCGGGGAACGACGAAGGAAACTGAGGAGTATGCACCGGCACACAGTAGGATAGAACCGAAAAAAACTAGTAAAAAAATGCCGTGTTAGAACGGGTAGAGATATTCTTTTGAAATTGGAATGGTTAGAGTTGAGGTGTTAGCGAGATTGTGTGCAAAATTTCGTTTTCTAGGGTTTTTTGAGCACTATCCAGCAAAAACCCAAGACAATATTCTGGAAATCGGATATCAAACGAAGATTTGGCAGCCCAAACAAATTTTCATAATACCGAGGTAACAAACTTAAGGGGACTGGCAAAGTCACCCGTACAACCTTGCTGGAGCCTTAAAAGGTTTGGGTACAAGATCACGCTAATACCTCAGCTCTGACCTCACCTCCAACCTTTCCAAATTTCCAAGAGATATCTCTATCCGTTCTCACACGGCATTTTTTTCGGTTTTATCCCACTGATAGTTGGAATGGAACTGACATTCCAAGCACTTCAACGAAAGCTGGAAAGAGAATTATATCTCCCGAAGAGCATTACAGTGCTAAAACACTGAAAAAGAAAAGGAGCGGCCCGCTTTCAACAACTCTGGGAAAACCAAACCAACCCTCCCTCAATGGAGACTCTAAGTCGTAACGGGAAAGAAGAAAACGCGCACGGCTCTTGAGTCTTCATGGAGGATTGTGACTTCCAAAACAAGGCCACAGCCATCATGGAAGGGGAAAAAGGTCACCAAAAAGGGTAAGGAGATACCCTATTACGCCAGAATGGCATCCTCCGTTCCAAGTGGGCGAACTGATGAACGAACGGGTTTTCGAACATGCGTTGAACTCTGAAGGTGGTCCAACCGTACAAATTATGAGCTGCGCGTATGGAGGGGACATCTTAATGCTGCGCTTTGCGTCGGCAGAATGTAACCATGTAACCTGGGGTCTAAAGCTCGACCTGGAGAGAAATATGGACATACCCCATTGGCGACTTTCTTTATTAAGCGTGGACGGCAAATTGGTGACGTAAAGCATGATGGTAGTTTTAAACAAGCAAAACCAAGTTTTGGTCGCGGAAAAATGGTTGGAGGCGAAGGAGGAAGGAACTCTTCTTGTGCAGGGCATTGATCAAGTCTCCGTGTCAAGTTAAGCTAAGAATAAAGGCATGGCGTACTTCGGGATCAAGGCTGTCGTTCTCAAATTTGGGAAGACTGGGATAGTCAAAGTTGCTCATATTGAGACATCAGTCAGTGCAGGGGCAGGACAATCAATACCGCCTAACGAACAGGCGGCCGACGACAAGACCATCCCCTAAAGACTTTGATAGGCAAAGATCCTTCTATTGGAACATCAGTAATTAAGTACGTTAGTATGAAGGTAAATAAGTAAGTAAACTAGTAAGTTATTACGTAAGTAAGTAAGAAAGTAAGCATGTAAGTAATTAAGTATGTAAGCAAGTTAGAAAGTAAGTACGTAAGTATGAAGTATAATGTCATAAGTATTAAGCAAGAAGTAAGTAAGTATTAAGTAGTTAGTCGTCAGTGGTAAGTGATAAAAAGTAAGTAGTAAAAAGTAAGTAGTAAGTAGTAAGCAGTAAGTAGTAAATAGTAAGTTGTAAGTAGTAAGTAGTAAGTAGTAGGTAGTAGGTAGTAAGTAGTAAGTAGTAAGTAGTAAATAGTAAGTAGTAAGTAGTAAGTAGTAAGTAGTAAGTAGTAAGTAGTAAGTAGTAAGTAGTAAGTAGTAAGTAGTAAGCAGTAAGTAGTAAGTAGTAAGCAGTAAGTAGTAAGTAGTAAGTAGTAAGTAGTAAGTAGTAAGTAGTAAGTAGTAAGTAGTAAGTAGTAAGTAGTAAGTAGTAAGTAGTAAGTAGTAAGTAGTAAGTAGTAAGTAGTAAGTAGTAAGTAGTAAGCAGTAAGTAGTAAGTAGTAAGTAGTAAGTAGTAGGTAGTAAGTAGTAAGTAGTAAGTAGTAAGTAGTAAGTAGTAAGTAGTAAGTAGTAAGTAGTAAGTAGTAAGTAGTAAGTAGTAAGTAGTAAGTAGTAAGTAGTAAGTAGTAAGTAGTAAGTAGTAAGTAGTAAGTAGTAAGTAGTAAGTAGTAAGTAGTAAGTAGTAAGTAGTAAGTAGTAAGTAGTAAGTAGTAAGTAGTAAGTAGTAAGTAGTAAGTAGTAAGTAGTAAGTAGTAAGTAGTAAGTAGTAAGTAGTAAGTAGTAGGTAGTAGGTAGTAAGTAGTAAGTAGTAAGTAGTAAGTAGTAAGTTGTAAGTAGTAAGTAGTAAGTAGTAAGTAGTTAGTAGTAAGTAGTAAGTAGTAAGTAATAAGTAGTAAGTAGTAAGTAGTAAGTAGTAAGTAGTAGGTAGTAAGTAGTAAGTAGTAAGTAGTAGGTAGTAAGTAGTAAGTAGTAAGTAGTAAGTAGTAAGTAGTAAGTAGTAAGTAATAAGTAGTAAGTAGTAAGTAGTAAGTAGTAAGTAGTAAGTAGTAAGTAGTAGGTAGTAGGTAGTAAGTAGTAAGTAGTAAGTTGTAAGTAGTAAATAGTTAATAGTAAGTAGTAAGTAGTAAATAGTAAGTAATATGTAGTAAGTAGTAAGTAGTTAGTAGTAAGTAGTAAGTAGTAAGTAGTAAGTAGTAAGTAGTAAGCAGTAAGTAGTAAGTAGTAAGCAGTAAGTAGTAAGTAGTAAGTAGTAAGTAGTAAGTAGTAAGTAGTAAGTAGTAAGCAGTAAGTAGTAAGTAGTAAGTAGTAAGTAGTAAGTAGTAAGTAGTAAGTAGTAAGTAGTAAGTAGTAAGTAGTAAGTAGTAAGTAGTAAGTAGTAAGTAGTAAGTAGTAAGCAGTAAGTAGTAAGTAGTAAGTAGTAAGTAGTAGGTAGTAAGTAGTAAGTAGTAAGTAGTAAGTAGTAAGTAGTAAGTAGTAAGTAGTAAGTAGTAAGTAGTAAGTAGTAAGTAGTAAGTAGTAAGTAGTAAGTAGTAAGTAGTAAGTAGTAAGTAGTAAGTAGTAAGTAGTAAGTAGTAAGTAGTAAGTAGTAAGTAGTAAGTAGTAAGTAGTAAGTAGTAGGTAGTAGGTAGTAAGTAGTAAGTAGTAAGTTGTAAGTAGTAAGTAGTAAGTAGTAAGTAGTTAGTAGTAAGTAGTAAGTAGTAAGTAATAAGTAGTAAGTAGTAAGTAGTAAGTAGAAGGTAGTAAGTAGTAAGTAGTAGGTAGTAAGTAGTAAGAAGTAAGTAGTAAGTTGTAAGTAGTAAGTAGTAAGTAGTAAGTAGTAAGTAGTAAGTAGTAAGTAGTAAGTAGTAAGTAGTAAGTAGTAAGTAGTAAGTAGTAAGTAGTAAGTAGTAAGTAGTAAGTAGTAAGTAGTAAGTAGTAAGTAGTAAGTAGTAAGTAGTAAGTAGTAAGTAGTAAGTAGTAAGTAGTAAGTAGTAAGTAGTAAGTAGTAAGTAGTAAGTAGTAAGTAGTAAGTAGTAAGTAGTAAGTAGTAAGTAGTAAGTAGTAAGTAGTAAGTAGTAAGTAGTAAGTAGTAAGTAGTAAGTAGTAGGTAGTAAGTAGTAAGTAGTAAGTAGTAGGTAGTAAGTAGTAAGTAGTAAGTAGTAAGTAGTAAGTAGTAAGTAGTAAGTAATAAGTAGTAAGTAGTAAGTAGTAAGTAGTAAGTAGTAAGTAGTAGGTAGTAGGTAGTAAGTAGTAAGTAGTAAGTAGTAAGTAGTAAGTAGTAAGTAGTAAGTTGTAAGTAGTAAATAGTTAATAGTAAGTAGTAAGTAGTAAATAGTAAGTAATATGTAGTAAGTAGTAAGTAGTTAGTAGTAAGTAACTAAGTTAGCAAGTAACTGAGTAAGAAAATACGAAAATAAGTAACCCAGTAAATAAGTAAGCCAGTAAATAAGAAAGTAAGTAATTAAGTACGTAAGAAAGTAGCTTAGTGGTAGTAGGTTAAGTTTTTTCGTCACAAAAATGCAGAAAGTAAATTTTTTCACAGTTCTTGATTTCCAAACTGTATAACTTTAAATGAATTATCAGATTTCGACACATACGGCAGCAAAGTCATTGTAAATTTTGTTACCAAACCAAATCATGCATCAAAATGAAAATCGAAAACAAATGTCTTCGTATCCCCGAAATCAGTAGTGTATACGTCAAGTATAAAGTATACCTCAAGCAGACTTTTTGTAAGGATTTCAGAGCACTATCCAGCAAATACAAGTTTTGAAAATCGGATCTCAAATGATAATTTGGCAGTCCGAATAATTTTATCACAATATTCCGGGGAGAACGCAAAACAGACTGCCTCATTAATTCAATATTTCCGGAGTTCTGATAGAACGCTGAAGTTCATTTCAGGGGTTTAGTGACACTTCAACGCTTCCGAAATGAGTTAACCCATGACAGAATCGAATTAAGGCCAGGAATGAGACTGTGAGGAGGAATTTCAAAGCAAGCGCGGAAGGCATGTCTCGACCGTTAGAAAAGAAGCTCTTGTTGATGGATGCCCGCTGCTTCCAAGACCATAGCATAATGCCAACTGACTAGAGAGAGAAACATACTTGGGGGGCTTCCCCCCTAAAGATGCGACCCCTATCGATCCCCTTCCCGTCCTGAAGGTCTGTCAAGAGACGTGCACATGACAACATTATTTCAATATTAAGTTAAATTCGGACGAACGTATTTCATTTTCAATAGGCTTTGTCTAGTCCACAAAATAAGCCTGTGCTAAATTTGATCAACATATTTGTTAATTTTTTTCATACTCCCCACCAAAGAATGGGGTATATTAACATAGTCATTTCGTTTGTAACTTCTGCAAATAGTGATCTGCGACACCCATAAAGTATATATTGGGTTGCCCAAAAAGTAATTGCGGATTTTTCATATAGTCGGCGTTGACAAATTTTTTTACAGCTTGTGACTCTGTTATTGCATTCTTTCTTCTGTCAGTTATCAGCTGTTACTTTTAGCTTGCTTTAGAAAAAAAGTCTAAAAAAAGTATATTTGATTAAAGTTCATTCTAAGTGTTATTAAAAATGCATATACTTTCTTATCCGCAATTACTTTTTGGGCAACCCAATATATTCGGCATCGTCTTGCCAATTTAAGTCGATCTAGCCATGTGTGCCCTCCGACTGCCGAAATCACGATAGCGGTTGAACGAATAAAGATACCCGCTTGACATTTTGCACAGAGACTTTTTATTGATGCAGTTCGTTGGGAATTGCAAATGGGTCATGTTCAGATTTGGATAAAGCCCCTTTATAAACCGATCCGCAGATTTGACTTCTAAAGCCACAATACGCTTCAGTTTACATCCGATTTGATTAATGGTTGCTACGAGAAATACACATACATATACTCTCCAACATACATAAGACATGTCGCCCTACAAGTCTCAATCATAATCCCATGAGATTTTTTCAAAAGTACACATTTGAGTAAATTTTTAACGGGAGTCATGATTGTGGGTTCCCGAGACTAGGCCTAGCTGAACTTAGCACGTCTTTACTTTGTATTTATTTAATATGACTCGAATTTTCCTTCTATTGTACTGTTCTAAAAACTAAAAATCATCACTCTAAATAGCCACGAGAGAAAGAAAATTTCCAAGAAACACATTAAGAACAAATATATCCAGCTTAAAAAAAAAGTGGCCACAAAAAATCCTGTAAAACTACTCAATCATATCACAAATGTTGAGCATGTCCAGTCATTAAAGATACGGTTCAACGAAGAAAATCTTCTTTCTTTAGTCCCACATTGAAAGAGTGAAGGTAAGGAAAGGAGACACATAAAACGAAGAAATGCAAATGAGCCATAGTGTGTTTGGCGGAACCTGTTAATCCAAGAATGGAAGGTGGACATCACTCCTTGAATGAGTTGATAGTGATGGTGTGTGGTGTATGGTGTTGGTGATGGTGAGCGCCAACAAGACACGACGTTAGGCGAAATAGTTGATTGCAATTTAATTTATTTATTAATTATACAAGATAAGAAAATAGAAGATGACCAACTACCTCTAGGAACAAGTTTTATTTTTCAATAGAGAGGAGGTTTTTAATTTATAATGGATGCTATGACGATTTTATGTGCCTTGACATGAGTTCATCTACACATGCTGGGGGGTATATTAAAATGTCTTATGATGTAGGTAAAAATTTGTGAGAGGTTAATCCGGAATATATAAAGAGGTCTAGAACAACTCAATGTGCATAATTGGTCAATAAAAAAGCCTTAGATCAGTAAATCTCTGTGAATATATAGTTTTTTTATGGTTCATTTCAGTTTTCAAAGAGGGTGGGGTGATTTCTGACCCAAGAAATGTTAACAAGAAATTGAAGTTTGACCAATTTGTTCAAGAATTTTATATTTACTCCCTTTTTCATTCAATACTGTGGTACAGGGTATTAAAACTTAGTTCATTTGTTTGTAACACCCAGAATGAAAAGAGATACACCCATTGATAAGTACTTGTATATGGATGGACTAAGAATCCCAATCTGGTTTGATTAAGCTTTGACCGTCTGTCTATCCAGATGTCCTCTTCTTCTGTCTATAAAAACCTAATTTTCGCTGAATTTTGCACGAAGGATTATCTTGTGACTCTCGAGATTGCTGTTGAGTTTTATTGAAATCTTTTCTGATCTAGATAAACCCCTCATATTTATGTATGTATTGCCCTATTTTCACATAAAGAACATTTTTCATCATATTTATCAACCAGTCTTCCTCTTAAGCGATCTCAGTACGTAGATCCAACAGTAGTAGTAGGGAGTAAGCAGATGTGTAGTCAATTGTCATCAGTCGATTGCCATGTGTATCGATAGGTTCGTCTATCTATTATTCCGTCTTTCCATCAAGCTATCTGTTGGTTTATTCATCTACCAGTTCCACTGTTGAGTTTTAGCTGAAGATTTGCGTTGCTGCAATCCTGAGCGAAAAATTAGCCTTGACTGATAATGGTACATAGACCCTACCGCAATGAGAATTAATAGCAAGTAGATGTTTCGTCATTTGTCAGTCTGTCCTCGTGCATTTAGATCTGAACAACGTAGCGTAGAGGTTAGCATGTCCGACTATGAAGCTGAACACCTGGGTTCGAATACAGATACATCCGTAGTATACAGAGGGACGGTACTTGTCATAACTATGAGAAGTCATAACAAGTAAAAATGTGTGCCAAAGGCCGGGTCGAACTTTATATACCCACCATCAAGGATATAATAATATCATATTTTATTATAAATCCACTTCTACACCCATAGTTATATCTAAATAGGGGCTGGTCTCGATCATATTTCGTTCAGGTTGGGAGAACTCATATACAAGTAACAGTTTCAGCGAAATCAGGCAATAAATTCGCTTTTTAAGGCATTAAGACCCCAAATTAGAAGATCGGTCTATATTACAGCTATGTCTATATATTCGGATCTGATTCATTTTTGGTTTGGAAGGCTTAAAACAGCTCACTCGGGGGCCTAAAACAACTCACTATTTCAAATTTCAACGAAAACGGGTAACAAATAAAGCTTTTACAGCCTTCAGACCCTTAATTGGAATATCGGCCTATATGACATCTATAGCTAAATATCGTCCGATCTTTACCATATTTGGGGCCGATGACGGGAGGCTTAAAACAACTCATTGATTCACATTTCAAGAAGTCACTTCAGGCGATCGATTTATATGGAAGCGATATCATGTTACCTAAGTTGGCCCACATTTGGCACGGCTGTTGGAAGTAATAGCAAAACGTTACGTGCAAAATTTCAGGCAAATCGGGTGGTAATTGCGCTTTCTAGAGGCTCAAGAAGTGAAGATCAGATATTAAATGCCCAGTTTTTTCAACATTCAGGTAATGGATTTGCACAGGTTGGAGTAGTTAAGTGCAGCCCTTGGCCAAAAATGATATTTGACAGATCCCGATACGTAGACCCGACAGCAGCCTAGATTGAATAACAAGCTGATGCTTTTTCATAGGACTGTCTGTCCTAAGGTCCATTCGTTTGTCTGTCTGTCATTGAAACTGTATGCACGAATGTCTGTCTGTCCGTCTACGAGTCCCCCTTCTTCTATCCATAAGTCAGTCGATCTGTCCATCTGTATATTCGTCTGTCCATCTAGCTGTCTGTATGAATGTGTGCCCGTCAGTCTTCGAGTCTCTCATGGGTCTGTCAGTCTGTCGATGTTTAGCTATGGATTTGCTTGGAAGGAATAGACAACTGCAATACTTGACCAGAAATAATTCTTGAACTATCATAGTACAAAGACGGTACAGCAGTGGAGGTCTCATACTTGTAGCAAGCAGATATTTCTTCATACGAGCGTTTATCCGCATGTTTATTAATTTAACTGTCCATCTGTACGTCTGTTCGTATATCAGTCATCCGTTTGTGTGTCCATTTTGTCATATTTCCGGATCTCTCCATCTACTCTCGATCTGTCCTCCTATATATTCGACTGCCTGTCTGTCCATCAATTTGTCTGTATGAACGTGTGTCCGTAAGTCTACCAGTCTCACGTTGGTCTACTCATCTACTGATGTTTAGTCTCAAAAACGGCTGAATCGATCATCTTGAAATTTTCACAGATTGTTTAGGTTGGTCCGAAAGGAAACATAGGCTCCCCCTTACCCTAAAAGTACTAACCAAAAATAAAAGTGGACCGAATATGGGATTCGAATGAAAGGCATTCAGGAGTAGAGTACAAATTTCATAATAAAAGTTTGGTCCAAGTAACTGAGGCGGCGCCTCAGCCCCAAAATCCTTAAAATAGGTTTATTTGACGATCCTGACAATATGGGACTCAAATGAAAGGTATTTGGGAGTAGATTACGAATATGGTCAGGAATTAGGAATAGTTTTTCTTATTTATTGAAAACGGGAGGGGGCGGACACTCTACCGTTACCTCAAAAACACCACCCAAAATCTAAAGTGGACCGATCGGGACAATATGGGAGGTTACCCAAGCCCCACAAAAAAGCCCAATATGGGCACATTAGCGAATCTCGGATATATGGGACTTGGTTTGTTTGTTCCGTATAGACTGAAAAACGGTAGAACCGATTTTCTTGAAATTTTCTCATATAGGCTATATAATTTTTCGGTGTAGGAAGGGGGACGTACCCTCCCCTTATGCTAAAAACACAACCCAAAATCAAAAGTGGACCAATCGGGACAATATAGGTATCATATGAAAGGTATTGCAGAGTAGAATACGAATATGGTTTAAAAATTTGGGTCTAAGTACCCATCGGGCCGCCTCAACTCCAAAACTTTCTTAAAAAGCCATATTGGACGTTTATTTCAATATGGGACTCAAATTAAAGGTATTCGGGAGTAGATTTCGAATCTGGCATACAAAATCAGATCGAAGTATAGGGGGTCACGCCACCCTTCAAAAACGCCATTAGACCCATTATGACCATATGACACTTGGCTGAACCGATTTTTCTAAAATTTTCATAGATTGTGTACGTTTGTGTGGAAAGAAACATAGGCTATATTATTTTTAGATATCGGTTGGAGGCGGACCCTCCCCCTTACCCCAAAAACGCCACCCATATCCGAAAGTGGTCCGATAGGCACAATAAGGGTATCAAATGAAAGGTATTGGAGACCAGAAAACGAATATGGAATTAAAATTTGAGTCCAAGTACCCAGCGGGCCCCACCAACCCCAAAACTCCTCCTATCAGTTCATGTCGAATATGGGACAAAAATGAAAAGTATTAAGCAGTAGATTACTAATATGGCATAAAATATTAGGTCCAAGTAATGGGAGGTCGCTCACCCTGAAATACCCCCAAATGGGCATATTAGCCGACCAATGGCTTTAAGGGATTCAAATAAAAGCTACTAGAGAATAGATTACGAATATGACATTAAAATTTGCGTTCAAGTCTAGGTGGAACTTTTTCTCCTAAAGATACGTCAAATGGGTTATTTGACCCATTATGTCAATATGGGACTCAATAGAAAGGTATTTGAGAGTGGAAAACGAATTTGAGAATCTATTTTGGAGCCAAGTGTCTGGGGTACGGTCTAAAGTACTCACTAAACTGAAATTCATATTCGTTGAGAATAAAGAACGAATTTGATATCCAAATTTGGGTCAAAATGTCTGAGGTGTCATCCCTCCCCTTATGAGAACATTACCACCAGGAACCGAGAAGGGGAAAACTTGCACACATCAATGAGTGTTTTTCGTTTAAACTCAATGCTAAGGGACCTTTGTTTTATAGCCGAATTCGAACGGCGTCCCGCAGTGCGACACCTCTTTGGGGGAAATTTTTTAAATGACAATGCATGGCATTGTACCTCGCAAATGTCGCCAACATTAAGAGGGGATAAACACCACTTTGTCCGATGTTCTTCTCGCCAGGATTCCAACGCGTTCAGCGTCATAGGCTACAATGGCACGAATTCGATATCCGAATTCAGGGCGAAGTGTCCCTACTCTAAAAACATATTAGAGAGTTAAAGAAGGCGCGGCGGAGCGGGTCCGGTATGGCTTTTTAAGACTTCATTTTAAGGCTTCATTCACGATTGCAATTGAAAAAATGTTCAGAATTAATTAAAAAAAATTCTTGAATCAATTAATTTTTTAATTGAAAATTTCAAAATTTTTAATCACCATCATAATTGAAAAAAAAAAAATCAGATTCAATTTAAAAAATTATTGAATCAATTAATTTTCTAATTAATTTACCCTAATATCAATCACGATCGTAATTGAAAACAAATTCAGATAAAATAAAAAAATGATTGATTCAATTAATTTTTTTTTAAAACATTTTTAATTTCAATTAAATTCTTGATTAAATTTATTTTCTGTGTACAGTCAAATCGGGAGATCGATTTATATATGGGAGCTTTATCCAAACCTGAAACGACGACCTACGTCAGTAATAAGTATCTGTGCAAAATTTTAAGCGGCTAACTTTACACGTTCGACCGCTATCGTGATTTTGACAGGCGTACGGACGGACATGGCTAGATCGACTCAGAATGTCGAGACCATCAAGAATATATATATATTCTTGATAGGGTTAAGTCAATATTTCGAGGTGTTACAAATGGAATGACCACCATTCTATGGTGGTGGGTATAAAAACTACTACTGCTGAAAACCTGACCCACAAACTCTATGTTAGAGTCTATGTAAAATTCGTTTTGGCTTAACTCGACTTGTTATAATTAATGTGCATTGCTTAAATAAATTAAAGTTTATCTTCATAAATGTGTGTATGTTGGCGATTTGTTGTTGCTTTTTGCAAAAATTGAAAGGATATTTGAGGCTTCTTGGCTTGTTTCCTACTCGTTTAGTGTGGTGGGGGGGGGGGGGGGGACAACAACATAAATTGTGATTAATTTCTGACTAAGTGTCGTGCTGGAATCTCTAGAAAGTTGCCACTCTTCTTTAGGTGATTATTAAAACTTACTTATGGCTGATATGGTTTCATATTTTATAAAATCTCTTTCAAGATGAAAAAAAAATCATACTTTGTTCAACATAATGCTGGTAGTTTGCATGTGAACGAGGCGAAGATAACCGCGATGCTGATGACGAAGAGTAAAGACCACTGGATGACTATAATTTGGTATATATATTCGATTTAATTATACCGGTTTCCCTACTACACTGATTTCGTTTCAACGCTCTTGAATGTGTTGTCCAAAGAGAGCATTTATATAAATTTCACATAATTAATACAGATTGAATTTTGCCTTGAGTGCAATGAGCCACTCTCTGCCATTGTAAACCCCCTTCAAATGGCCAAGACCAGTATCTCGAAGCTATGCACTTTGGACATTAAGCAGGTGCCGATATAATTATCATCAAAACACTGCAGTTCATTAAAAATGGCAACAAAGTAATAGAAACAAAGTTGCAATCAACGATTATATTAAATATCTATCAATTTTGTAAACGAAGAAACAACAACAACAACAACCAACAAAGTGTGCAATGTAATTGAGGTCTTCCGATACCCTATAATATATAGTAATGAGCATGTTGGAAATAATTAAAAATCATAGCGTCAATAAATTCCATTGAATTTGAGAGTAATCGATAGATGGACATATTGGGTTGCCCAAAAAGTAATTGCGGATTTTGTGACTCTGTAATTGCATTCTTTCTTCTGTCAGTTATCTGCTGTTACTTTTAGCTTGCTTTAGAAAAAAAAGTGTAAAAAAAGTATATTTGATTAAAGTTCATTCTAAGTTTTATTAAAAATGCATTTACTTTCTTTTAAAAAAAATCCGCAATTACTTTTTGGGCAACCCAATTCTAATGACATGAATGATTTGAATAATCTAAATTATTGAATACTCAGAGAGTTGGAGAGATTAGAGGTTACCATAGTACCGTAGAGGTTAGT
Organism: Stomoxys calcitrans; assembly: GCF_963082655.1. Lineage (NCBI taxonomy): Eukaryota > Metazoa > Arthropoda > Insecta > Diptera > Muscidae > Stomoxys > Stomoxys calcitrans. Next base: position 41,155,153 of record NC_081556.1, on the reverse strand, counting down.
ATCTTGTCGAGATCATCAGAAACCATGGTTTTCCGCTGCTATTGCTGGAGATATCTGTGAGTTACTATGCCAACTTCAACCCAAATAGGGGACGCACGGCGAAACGCCGATTGGATTCGGCTATAAAAAGGAGGCATTGAGCTTAAACTTGTATCGGACAACATTCAGTGACATGTAAAAAAATTGCCTGTGTTACATTACGGAATATGTTCATGAGCAAATTTGCAATTTTCAGAGAGATGAATAGAGAAATGAATAGACGTAGAAATCAAAAAAGGAGTAAATTGAGTATGAGCAGAATTTTAACATTAGAATTATATCATACAATATAAATGGATTACCAAATAAATGTTTATATCCCCAAATGTTTTCTTATCTCAAGGAGTTTCGATCACCTTATAATCGAAAATACCAAAAAAAAAAACAGAAAAATACTTTCCGGAATATGATATAAGTTGGATGAATTCTACAAAAACATTCAGGATTGGTAGAGCGATTGGAGCAATCATGCTGGCAATCAGAAAATCTCTGAAGAAGCAATTGCAATACGAATTTATGGTGTCAAATGGAATAAATGCGGTTCATAATAAGTTAACTATTGTTCCACAATATTAAAGAAGTGCAAATTGGGAACAAGACTTTCCCAGAGTAAAACAGTTTGTCGAAAGTATAAGTATCGACAATTTAATATTGGCAGGAGATATAAACAAACGTGAAAAACAGTAAGAAATACTTGATATGGACAGAATCATACAAAAGTCTTTATCTAAACAGGGTAATGGAAAACCTATATAAGTTTTTTCAAACGAACTCTATTGGCACTCTCCAAGATATGGCAAATATCATTGGCAAGTCAGCACAAAAAACAGCAGCTTCAAAAAATTCTACAGCATAAAGGAAGTGGTTCAAAGATAAATGTCACAGAATGAGGAAGAAAACGTTTAAAAAGTTCTCAAAGTTTCATAAAACAAATGTAGAAAGTGATAGAAAATCATACATCATATCGAGGACACAATACAAGGTGATCTGTGAAGCAAGCAAACAGGCCAACTATGCGAAAATTAAAGAAAATTAGACCATGTCTCAAATAATTAAAGAGAATTCCGCACTAGTCACAATGTTACAACAAATGAATTCCGGCAATATTTTGCGAAATTACTCAATACTGAGCAACTATTGCCAGACACAAACTATGCACCACTCCTTACAAGAAATGATGTGCTGAACAGGGACTTTTCAGTGGAAGAAATTAAAGGTATGTTGCTTAAGACATAATCAAAAAAAGCAACGGGAGAAGATCGAATGCCTTATGCATTTTTTTCTATTGCTCCAGATGAATTTCTCACAAAATTAGCTGATATATATAACCACACATACAGCAGAGGCGTAATAGATAACGCGTTCTCCAAGACAATGATATTCCCAACACATAAAAAGGGAAATTATGATGAAGCTGAAAATTATAGAAGAATATCCTTTATGAATACGGTGGCAAAAAATAATTATGAGGCTTATGAATGAACGACTACAGTCCTGGACTGATGAGCACAAAGAGACTGGTAGAATATCAAGCGGGATTTCGGTAAAATTATTCGATCACGTATAACATATACAATTTGTCATCTATTATCAATATAAAATTTGCCTAAAAGAAGACTTTAAAGCATCGTTTGACAATGTAGCTCGAAGTCTCCCACTTTTTAAATTACATCAATTGGGCATATCAGCCAAATTTGTCAAAATGATCAAAAGTATTTACGGCATTGCAAAATCTGAGGTTTGGACCGGGAAAGAACTTTCAAATTACTTTGACACAAACTCCGGTGTAAAACAAGGCTGCCTTTTATCACCCCTATTATTTGAATAGAGACGATAACAATATCAGAATTTTAATGTATGCTGACCATGTTGTGATTTTGGCAGAATATATAACAGTTCTACAGCAAACGATGGATAAACTAGAAATACAATATATTGCTCAACCTGGAACTTGAAAAATAATGATGCTTCGAAAAGGCAGAAGACCATCAATGCCTGAGAAGTGGACCTTAAATGGCGAACGAGTTGATAATACAACTACCTCGCGGTTATTCCAATACAACTACCTTGGGGTTATACTTAGGTTAGGTTCCGCCCCATGCCACTATGGACATACACCTAAACCAATACCAGTTTAAAAAAAAAAGACGATATATCATTGCAGCGCAAGTGGAGTCTTTACTTGGCGGTCGTAAGGTCAATACAATCCTACTCAGCGCAAATCTGGGGTTACGGTCACTTTGAGGAAGTTGATAAACTCCATCGGTATTTCCTCAAAATGGTTCTAAAAACTACCAGAATCAACTCCGACTTATGCGTTTTCAATTGAGACTGGTCTTGAAGATAGCCATATGTACACGCCACAGTTGCACATGACATACATTTGTCGAACAATGTCTTCATGTGAAACGCATAGACTACCGCATAAGCTATCATAACTCTTAATGAGAAGACAAATTGTTTGGTCAAAAGAAATAAACCAGCTACTCCGGCAAGCAAATATAGAATCTATGGATGAAAATGTTTTAGCAAAGTAGTTGGAACTACGCATCTAATGCATTGTTTGAAAGACAATAGCTGTACAGAGAGCTCAAAGAAGCCATGCACGAGTTTATAAAGATTTAGATTACTCAAGAGGAGATTTTTTACTTTAATGGGGATTATTGCTCCAGAGATATAACGTGGATATTCAAAGCTAGATGTGACCTAATATATTTGAATACCAATAAACATCGGTTCAATGAAATGGAGACCAAAGAGTGTACTTTGTGCAATATGAGGCAAGATGAAACTATTAAACTCTTTATTGGAATATGTCCAATACTTAAATCTTATAGAAGGATGTACTTTAACAAGCCTTTTCTGATGGAAGGTGAAGTGATGCGTTTACTTGATGGAAGAGAAGAAATGGATTCGAAGAATCTTATTGGCTGCAACAAAGCAGCTCTACAATATCGAAAATTATTAATTATTAAAAAATGAATTCCATGAGTTTTCTTTAAAGCCATATCTGAAAATACAAGTCTTCCGGCCAACGACTTTATGTCAATGCTGTACATCTTTTTTTCACAATTCAATTACAAATTTATAATATCTTGAAATGTTTATATATGTAATGACTATCAACTGTTTGATGAAATAAAGACTACTACTACTAGACATACTTTCTTCTACAAACTGATCATCTTCATGTGTTTATATGATCTTCGTCATCTTTCTTCCTCTCCTTAACCTCAATCGGCTACAAAAAGTGGCAGAAGCGACTCAAGATATTTGCTAGGCGTACAGAATGGGCTGTATACCCATTTCAAACACCTACTGTAGGGCACAAGTCCGTTGATATCATATCATTTCCATCATTTGGAATAATGTTTTCATTTTCATTGTTGCCACTGCTCATTATAGTTGAAATGAGTTAACAATTAACTGCATTGTTTCGTATAAATGTAAGAGGAAATTATTTGTAATTTATTTCTGCTGTTTGTTTTTTGTGTTATGCTATTTAAAGTTGACACTGTGGGAACATGGCAAAAAAACAATAATCATCTGTGCATGACATAATGATAAACCATTATAATTACAACTTTAATTGATCATATGCTAAAACATTTTATATTAGAGATAAAGGCTGATAGTTTAAGTATTGTCTAGCTAAAGATAGATGAAGTCAACTTGATATAGCTGAGACACAAACCAATTGATCAGAGTTTTAATTTATCAGATTTTTAATGACACTTTTTGGATGATTGATTACAAATCCATATCCTATACAACTTGGAAAAAGATGTGATATCTTTTAGCTTCAAGTTTTATAGGATATAAATTTGAAAACTTCGTTCAAAAGAGGTTTGTGTCTTTGCTAGTTCAACTTAATTTTATTTTCAAGCTATAAACCAGTTAAACTGTTTAAGTTTAACTGAAATTAAATGTGCTCATTAAGATGTAGCAATTACAACTCAGAATCAAAAACCACTGCATATAATGATCAAAAAGTAACATGAAAAAGGGCATTAATATTTCTTAGAAAGGGAGGCATAAAGTTCGGTCATGTGGATACACCCCACCATGATTATCTACATCCATATTTCCAAGTATATTTAAATATGAGCCGATCTGGATATATTCGGTTCCGGTGCCGAGAAGCCTTATACAAAATCACAGATTCAAATTTCAGCGAAATCGGGTAATAAATGAGGGCTTCTAAAGGGTTAAGACACTTAATCGGCAGATTGATATATATATCGCAGCTATTATATTCAAATAGGTCCGATATTGAAATTTGGACATCACCAACCCTACTGCAACTCTTCGTTTCCAATGGATGGTGGGTGGCCTAGTAAAACTCACTATTCCACATTTCAACGAAATCGAACAATGAATGCGGCTTTTATGGCCTTAACATCGGCCTAAATCGGCAGATCGGTCTATATGGCAGCTATACCCAAATATAGTCTGAATCTCAATACCCGCCACCATAGGTCGCATTTGTCAAAATTTTTGCACGATTTTTCTGTATACCCAAATGGACGAAAAAAACTAGATAGGATTTTCTTCGCTTAGGTACTCAAGAAGTCAAATCGATAAATATGTGATACTGAAACTAAAATTGCGGTGTTTGTGTTGTTTTTGGCAAACACTCATCATACCACCGCAAAATACAAAAGGGATATGAGCATGAGTATTTGTGATGGTAGTGAAAACTCGGGCGTCGATCGTTTACATCATAGCGATGAATACACATACACATCGCCAAAATCATTTGTGTGTTTGTACAAACTGCGTTCATTAAAAAGGCAAGTACTTTTGCGGTGCGGTGCGATACACCGCTGCACATCTCTGCACTGAGTACAGATATAAGAAGTTATAGTAGAAGTCACTTTGCAGAAAAAAAAACAGCTAAATCACATAAGGACTAAGCCATATAGGTACTCAAGAATGATGAATCGTTTCATATGGCGGCTATATTAAAATCTGGTTCGAAATGGCCACCGTGGCACAGTTCTAGGTTGGCACTGTGGCGCAGTGGTTAATATTTCCGCCTAGGACTGGGTTCGAATCTTTGCGGAAACATCAGAAAAAGTTTTCCTCGCTAGCTATCCCCTCCTAATGGTCACGATATATGTGAGGTACTGTGCTATTTGAAAAAATGTGCCAGCCATGTAAAAAACTTCTCTCCAAAGAGGTGGCGCATTAAGTCACGATGTCTGGACTCGACTATAAAAGGCAGGTCTCTTACAATTGAGCTTGAACTGGAATCGGACAGTAATCATTGCTATGTGAGAAGCTTTCTGCTATAGGATCCTAAAACACTGTCATATACTTGTAGGAGTACTTACTCGGGTCTGCTACTGCAGAACCTTACAATACTTACTACCTTGCAGTAGTACTTACCTAGATCTCCTGCTGTTGAAGCCCAGAATCGTGGTTTTATTCTTCTGAGTGCTTAACTGCCGTTACTTTTCTTTGTTCTGTCATATCCTTGTAAAAGTTCTTAAAAGGTCTCCTATTCTAGAATCCAGACATTCTCTAGGGGTCTTCTACTGTAGAATCCCCCAGTGGGAGTACTTACTAAAGTCGCATAATACAAATGTTGAAGGTGACTGCGCAAATGTTGACCGTGACTGCGCCTAAAATGATCCATCCGCATAGTCCAATTTTGGCATAATCTTTCCAACATTTCGGCCGGTATCTCACGAATAAATGCTTCAATGTTGTCTTCCCAAGGCATCAATTGAAGCGGGCTTGTCTGTATAGACATGAGCATTAGCATAGCCCCACAAAAAAATAGTCTGAAAGAATAGTCTGATAGTCTGACCAGTCCCGAATGTGAAATAAAATGATCACCAAACTCGCCACTCATTAAGTCCATTGTTAAGTGTGCTGTGTGGCATGAAGCACCGTCTAAGAAGAAACCGCATGTCATGCAAGTCTTGCATTTTGGGCAAAAAAAAGTGGATATCGTCTCACGATAGCGCTCGCCATTGACAGTTACGTTACTATTCCCATCATCTTTGAAGAAGTACGGTCCAATGATGCCACCAGCCCATAAACCGCACCAAACATAGACTTTCTGGATGCATTGGAAACTCTTGCAAAACTTCTGGCAGATCTTCACTCTAAGGATCATAAGTAGATATAGCGTCCATATAAGGATAACAACCAATTAATACATACAGGGTAGATGTGAGGTATGCTAAAGTGGGCACTGCCAAACTTTTTCCTCACCTAACTTGTTTTTCTTTGAAAGGAATGTTCTAAGTCTGTAAAGCGCTACAACAACTAGGAAGGACTGAAATAGCAAATAAGTAAACTATTCCCATAATTATGACATTAAATGTTATTTAAAATTTGCATGCTCCCCGCCATCCCCAAAATCAACCAACCCAAAAGAAAATTGCTCAATCAATCGATGGTAAAATTATTGCATAGAACATTAATTTTTCCAATCCAAAAGAAATTATCGCAGCAAAGAAAGGTTTCCTTAAGCAAGGTAGCCGAATGAGGTGAATTGCAATATGGGTCGTTGCATAACCAATAAGAAAGATGAAAAATAGAAGCCTTAGACTTAAAAAACATAGAAAAACACCACGTTCCACTAAGTATTCCTAATCCAATAGTGAAAGGAATACAAATGTATCAAAATTTGGTTTCTTTTATTGTAGTTAATGGATGTTAGAAATTCCTTTCCTTTGCCAGATCTACTTAACGGATACATTTCCCATAAACATTCCATTAAGGAACAGGAGATACTTCTCTTATATCAATGAGTATAGTCAGGCTGAAGTTTAAGCTCAATGATAAGGGGCTAATTTTTTATGCCGAGTCCGAATGACGAGCCCCATAGCAACACCAATTTTCAGAAAAGTTTTACCATGGCAGTTTACCTCACAAATGTAGCAAGCATTTTTTTTTTTGTAATTTAATGGGTAGGTGCCTTCCTCTTCCTCTGTAGTTGGCACATTCCGTCTTGTCTCCTTTCTTGAGTACGGAACATATTATGCTGAGGTTCCAATCATCGGGTATGCGTTCTTCTAGCCAGACTGCGCACACAAGCTGATGCATACCCCTTATCAGCGTGTCACCTCCGGTCTTAAATAGTTCAGTGGGTAACCCGTCGGCTCCTGCTGCCTTGTTGTTCTTCAGTCGGTTCACTGCTACTTGGATCTCATTCAGACTAGGAGGTAAACATTCTATACCCTCATCAGGTATAGGTTCTGTGGCATTCTCTTCACCGCCAACGTTGGATACTAGCAGTTGGGTAAAATGTTCTTTCCATATCCTCAGCATGCTATCTGTGTCAGTTACCAGATTTCCTTCTTTGTCTCTGCAGGAGGATGTGCCTGCACCAAAGCCATCGGTTTAATGTTTCATTCATTGGTAGAATTTCCGAACTTCATTCTGACTCCTGTACATCTCAATTCGCTCACACTCACGTCTTTCCATTTCCCTTTTCTTTCTGCGGATTAGACGTTTGTCAGCTCTCATTTTCTGCCGATACCTCTCCTTAATCTGGTGCGATGCTACTGATTTCAGGGTTACTCTATATGCCACATTCTTGGCTTCAGTAGCATCTGGACCCTCTTGGTCGTTTCTTGGAGGAGGCTTTTGGTACCCAAGTACGGATTTCACAGCATTTTCCATGGAGTGGGCAATGGCTTGCCACTGCGCCATTATATAATGGGAACAAGGAGTGCTTTCATCAAGCAGTTGGGTCAGTCGAATGGAGTTTGCGGCTGCCATCTATTGTGTTTGCAGCTTTTCAATGTTCAATGTTCTTGAAGTGTCAGATCGTTTTTTACTCGCCATATTCAAACGGGTGTGAACCTTTGCTGCAACAAGGTAATGATACGAATCTATACATGCTGGATGAATACCTTCCATCTATCACAACGTGATCAATTTGGCTCCTTGTGTTTTGATCGGGTGACGGCTATGTGGCTTTGTAAATATTTTTATGTTGTAATCTGGTGCTACTAACTACCATGTTTTTTGCCGCGGCGAAATCTATCAGCCTCAACCAATTGCCGGACGTTATCTCATGGAGGCTAAACTTTCCGACTGTTGGACCAAAGATGTCTTCCTTCCCCATCTTTGATTTTAATATCGTGGACGGAGCTGCGGTCATATTCTCTCTCTAGGCGCTCGTAGAAAATATCCTTGGCCTGCTCGTCCTTGTCTTCCGCCAGGGCATGGACGCAAATAAGGCTGATGTTAAAGAATTTGGCTTTTATGCTGATTGTGGCTAGCCTCTTATCCACCGGAGTAAAGCTGGAGACAAGGTGTTTCAGTTTCCGACTAACCACAAATCCACAGCCAAATTCATGCCTCGTGTTATGGCAGCTATAGTATTGCTCTTCACCGTTTGGTGTTGTAGTGACGCCATTCCCAGATCATCGCACTTCCTGTAAGGCGGTAATATCCGCCTTGTACTTCTCTAATATATCCACCAGCGCGTATACTGCACCTTCTCTATAGAGATTGCGGACATTCCTCGTGCAGATCCGCAAATCATGGACCTTTTTTCGTTTGCGTGGACCGTTAACGTTGAGGGGGGGGGGGGTCCATTTTTATACCATCCACCATAGGATGGGGGTATACTAATTTCGTCATTCTGTTTGTAACTACTCGAAATATTCGTCTGAGACCCCATAAGGTCCGTCCTTCTGTCCGTCCGTCCGTCTGCCTGTCGAAAGCAAGCTAACTTTCGAAAGAGCAAAGCTATCCACTTGAAATTTTGCACAAATACTTCTTATTCGTGTAGGTCGGTTGGGATTGTAAATGGGCCATATCGGTCCATGTTTTGATATAGCTGCCATATAAACCGATCTTGGGTCTTGACTTCTTGAGCCTCTGGAGGGCGCAATTCTTATCCGATTAGAATGAAATTTTGCACGACGTGTCTTGCTATGACTTCCAACAACTGTGCTGAATTAGGGTTATATGATATCGCTGCCATATAAACCGATCTGGGGTCTTGACTTTTTGAGCCTCTAGAGAGGCTAGAGGAGACTTGTGTAGTGTCCATCGTTAGCACAGGAAGCTTAGCTAAAAGCTACCGGGCGCGTCCACAGGTTGCGTGGATGGCGGTAAGCTCTGTTTTTATGCGGAGTAACTGCAAATACGGCCTCGGGCGGTCAGCGATTTTCGAGAGGAGAGTCTCAGTGAGGAGTCAGCTGGCACTGGCTCTTAATTAAATACTGAGTGCCAATGCTACTCGAGATGGCCCTCAGTATTAATTAAGAGCCAGTGCCAGCTGACTCCTCACTGAGACTCTCCTCTCGAAAATCGCTGACCGCCCGAGGCCGCATTTGCAGCTACTCCGCATAAAAGCAGAGCTTACAACCATCCGCGCAACCTGTGGACGCGCCCGGTAGCTTCTAGCTAAGCTTCGCGTGGTAACGATGGACACCACACAAGTCGGAGCTCAAAGTTCCAGCCTGTGTAGTGCTCATAGTTATTCTGTGTTGGCCGGGATGTAGCCAGAATTAGTAAGCGAATATCTACCGCTAAATATTTTTCAGATGTTCACGCCGGGATTTGAAACCAGCCGTTCGGCTTCATAGGCGGACATGCATACATTTGCAATATCGTAGCTTTAACTTAATGTGGAGTACCTCATATACACACATTACATAAATACACCCTACTTAGCCAGTATAACACACACGACTTACCACATACATGGGTAGCTTAATTTGCAAAACTTTATTATTTGTTGTGTCGTTGGCAAAGCAGGAATACTTAACAAAAACCAATCGATATATAAAATAATAATAAAACAACAACAACACCAACATAATAATAAGCAGCTATATAGAAAATGCTAATAAAATCCATTGAATGTGGCATGTGTTGGTCGATTGGTTGGTGGGAGTAAGAAGGTCCTTACCACTTTTTGTTTTGTTTTAAACAACAACAAAAATCATAACAAAGTATAAGGCGCATATGAAATGCGTTCATTAAGTCATTACAAAAAAAAAAAGAAAAACCCACAATAATAAGAGGTACAAGCACAAAAACAACAACGGGGCACTACAATGAGTTGGGCCAAATTATTTATGCAAAAATATCCTTTATGGCCATTATTAATAATACAAACAAAACGTACGCAACGCTCTCTCTCTCTCTCTCTTTCAGCCTCTCTCCTGCTCTTTGCCATACTCTTAGTGTGTTTGTTATCCTTAAGTAGTTCAATACACATGTGTTGGCCCTGTGGTACAATGGCTGTTTTCTATGGAACACGTGCTCATTGCAGCATAATGTGTAGTAAGCAAGCAGCCCAGGGGAGTGAGTTGGGGGTGGGGGGGGGGGGGGGGGAAGAAAAAGAGGTAAGGGTGTTTTGATGTCCTTATTTGATAATCAGAATACATTTGCATGGCTGCAGTAGAGTGGAAGGTTTGTTGCTTCTTTGTTATACAGCAAATACGTGCCTTTTATGTGCAATCGCATATGATTAAGCATCAAAAGTATAATTCGTTTGATTTGGTTTGCGAAAATCGAAGGGTTAATGATTGCGAATTAAGTGATGTACAAAAAAATTGAATGTTAAAACAAATTTTAAATGTGGAAGAAAATTTTTGAGTAACCCAGAGTTACGTGACTGACTGATTGCTGACTGACTGACAGGCTGACTGACCATCGTCCAGCCTAAAGTCAGAATCATGAAATTTTGCACGAATGTGGGTCTTGGGTCATATTTGTTGATATTCTTACTTTTAGGCACTAAAAAGGTACCAAAAAGTATGAAATGGAAAATATTTCCCCAGCGCAAACGAAAAGGAAAATTAAAGAGCTTCCCCAAAAAAAAGGTTTGGCAAAAATAATCTTGAACAACTTAAAGGGCGTTAAGTTCGGTCTTGCCGAACTTTGGATACCCATCACCTCGTGTATATAAGTAAACCTCCTTTTATCAAAAAGTCTTGTGAAAATTGCATATTTTATGTCCCATAGCAGTTATATCGAAATATGTTCCGATTTGGACCCAATCATTTTTCATTTGTGTATAACAAAAAATTTGGTCTTTTTAGTAGCTATACCACAAATAAACCGATCTCAACCATATACGACACAAATGTCGAAAAGCCTAACATAAGTCACTGTGTCAAATTTTAGTAAAATCGGATTATAAATGAGCCTTTTAATGGGGCCAAGACCTTAAATCGAGATATCGGTCTATATGGCAGCTATATCCAAATCTGGACCGATCTGGGTCAAACTGACGAAGAATGTCGAAGAGCGTAACAAAACTCACTGTCCCACATTTCAGCGAAATCGGATAATAAATGTGGCTTTTATGGGCCCAAAACCCTAAATAGGAGGATCGGTATATATGGCAGCTATATCCAAATGTGGACCGACCTGGGCCATATTGCAGAAGTATGTCGAGGGTCTTATCATAACTCACTGTCCCAAATTTCGGCGAAATCGGACAATAAATGCGCCTTTATGGGCCCAAAACCTTAAATCGAGAGGTCGGTCTATATGGCAGCTATAACCAAATCTGGACCGATCTGTGCCATATTGCAGAAGTATGTCAAGGGGCTTAACATAACTCACTGTACCAAATTTCGGCGACATCGGACAATAAATGCGCCCTTTATGGGCCAAAACCTTAAATCGAGAGATCGGTCTATATGGCAGCTATATCCAAATCTAGACCGATCTGAGCCAAATTGACAAAGAATATCGAAGCGCCTAACGCAACTTACTGTCCCAAATTTCAGATAAATCGGATAATAAATGTGGCTTTTAGGGGCCTGAGACCCTAAATCAGAGGAACGGTCTATATGGCAGCTATATCCAAATCTGAACCGATCTGGACCAAATTGACGGGGGATGTCGTTTGGCTTAACACAACTCACTGTACCAAATTTCAGCAAAATCGAATAATAAATGTGGCTTTTATGGGCCTAAGACCCTTAATCAGAGGATCGGTCTATATGGCAGCTATATCCAAATCTGAACCGATCAGTGCCAAATTGACGAAGGATGTTGAAGGGCTTAACACAACTCACTGTCTCAAATTTCAGCAAAATCAGAGAATAAATGTGGTTTTTATGGGCCTAAGACCCTAAATCAGAGGATCGGTATATATGGCAGCTATATCCAAATCTGAACCGATCTGAGCCAAATTGAAGAAGGATGTCGAAGAGCCTAACACAACTCACTGTCTCAAATTTCAGCAAAATCGGATAACAAATGTGGCTTTTATGGGCCTGAGACCCTAAATAAGAGGATTGGTCTTTATGGCAGCTATATCCAAATCTGGACCGATCTGGGCCAAATTGACGAAGGATGTCGAAGGGCCTAACACAACTCACTGTCTCAAATTTCAGCCAAATCGGAGAATAAATGTGGCTTTTATGGGCCTAAGACCCTAAATCGGAGAATCGGTCTATATGGGAGCTATATCCAAATCGGGGCCGATGTGGGTCAAACTGACAAAGAATGTCGAAGGGCCTAACATAACTCACTATCCCACATTTCAGCGAAATCGGACAATAAATGCCCCCTTTATGGACGCAAAACCTTAAGTCGAGAGATCGGTCTATATGGCAGCTATAACCAAATCTGGGCCAAATTGACGAAGGATGTCGAAGGGCCTAACACAACTCACTATCTCAAATTTCAGCAAAATCAGAAAATAAATGTGGCTTTTATGGGTCTAAAAACCTAAATCGGAGGATCGGTATATATGGCAGCTATATCCAAATCAGGACCGATCTGAGCCAAATTGACGAAGGATGTCAAAGGGCCTAACACAACTAACGGTCCCAAATTTCAGGAAAATCGGATAATAAATGTGGCTTTCATAGGCCTAGGACAGTAAATCGGAGGATCGGTCTATATGGCAGCTATATCCAAATCTGGACCGATCTAAGTCGAATTGAAGAAGGATGTCGAAGGGCCTAACACAACTCACCGTCTCGAATTTCAGCAAAATCGGATAATAAATGTGGCTCTTATAGGCCTGAGACCCTAAATCGGACTATAAGTCTATATGGGGGCTATATCAAGATATAGTCCTATATAGCCTTTTTTTGGGCTAGATAGCATATATATCTCTATATTTAAAGACTGTAGCGTGATTTCAACAGACAGCAACGAATGAAAGATGGTCACAAGGAGGGGGCTGTGAGCATTCCACAACTATGTGGCCACATCTAGACTTGAAGAGGTCTACTGCTTTGCTGTCATTGGCTAGAACAGAGCCATCATTGTGTCCGTCATGACAGGTCACTGTCCAATCGGAAAACATGCTGACAGACTGAAGGTAGCCAGTAACGACTTTTGCAGAAGCTGTAGGGACATCGAGAAAGAAGAGGAGAGTATAGAACACCTTCTGGATGTGTGTTCCGCACTTGCAGTTAGAAGGAATTCCACTTTAGGTTCTCATTTCTTTGAGAACCTGTCTGTTTTAGCGGATGTGAACATTCGTAGGTTTTTAGGCATTTTGCAACGATCTGAATAGTTGAACGGTAGGAAGCAGAAAGCATCTACCTTCTTCTGTTCCTGTGGTATCTCAATGGACGAAAACGTCTAAGTGAGTTTGATGGCGGGAGTAGCAGGGGTAGCGAAGCAGCATATTATGGGTTTACCCAGGACCAGTTTGCGTTAATGGGGAATATAGGCGACATATGAACCACGAGCTGTATGACGACGATAGCATTGTTACACGCATCAAAATACAATACACGCATCAATACAATACGACGGCGTTGGCTAGGTCATGTTGTCTGAATGCTTGAAGAAGCTCCAGCAAAGAAGTATTTTGAAGGCAAACACGGTGTACCACCGTACCAAACCGGGAAGACCAAAAGCCTAATGGAAAAATGAAGTGGTGGCAGACACCTCGAAACTTGGTGTCAGAGATTTAAGAATGAGCGCAGAAGATCGAGGCACTTGGAACGTCATTCTACGTTAGGCTAGTGGAACAAATATTCTGTCATAGCCAATTAAAGTAAGTACGAATTGTGCTAGACCTTATGACATGCCTGCTTAATGCGGACTAAATCGGTTCAGGCTTGGATATAGCAGACATATATACCGATCTCCCGATTTAAGGTTTATTGCCCATAAAAGTTGAATTTGTCAACCGATTTCGCTGAAATTTATCATAATGAGTCTTGTTAGTCCCTGTCGACATTAGCACCGAGTGTGGTCAAAATCGGTTTAAATTTCGATATAGCTGCCATGTATATAGATCTCCCGATTTTAGTTCCTTAGCCCCTAAAAGTGGTGTTTATCCAATCCAATTTCGATGAAATTCGGTACAGTGAACTATGTTAGGCTCTTGGATTTCCGTGTTCAATATAACCCAAGTCGGTGTTTATTCGGATTTAGCTGCCATATAGATCGATCTTCCGATTTAAGGTTCAAGACCCTTAGTATGCATTAATTATCCGATTTTGCTACAATTTGGCACAGAGAGCTGTGTTAGGCTTCCCAACATTCGTTCTCCATATGGTTCAGATCAAACTATTTTTGGATAGAGCAGCCGTATACATATACCGAGGTCCCGATTAAACTTCTTGGGCCATAAAATGTGAATTTTTAACCGATTTTGTAGAATTGTACCAAATTTCTACAAAATCGGTTAAAAATGCAATGCAATGACAAATATAGTGGGGATCGGAATATACACAGATATAACGGTCATGTAGACCAAAATTCTGGTTTAACGTTCACGTCCGTGCTGAGTTTGGTCCAAATGGGCTCATACTTCGCTATGGCTGCTATGGGCTCATATATGATGGATTTTTCACTGTGTTATGACGAAAGGTGGTTAATATATATAGCCGAGGTGTTGAGAATCCAAAGTTCGGCCCGGCCGAACATAATGCCTTTTCCCTTGCTTATATCCACCGCGTTGACATTTTAAGTCGATCTAGCCATGTTCGTCTTACGTCCGTATGTCTGTCGCAATCGCAATAGTGGTCGTACGTATGAAGACATCCGCTTGAGCATTTCCACAGACTTCTTATTATTGTGGATCGTTAGGGATTGGAAATGGACCCTAACGGCCCTTCAACTTGACTTTGTGGGCCCCTGGGAGCCTTGAAAATAATCCGATTTGGCTAAAATTGAGCATGTAGTTTCTTTTATGTCTTTCAAGACCCATGATAAGTTTGGTCCACAACCTGATATCCTATATATAAAAATCAATTTGTGTTTGTTTGTAGGTTTGTTTGTTTGTGTGTTCCGTATAGACTCAGAAATGGCTGAACCGATTTTCTTGAAATTTTCATTTGTTGCATAATGATCCCGTGGTGAAAATACGGTACTACATTTTTTGATATCTGAAGGGGGGGCGGACCCTCCCCCTTACCCTAATTTTCAGAAACGCCAGATCTCGGAGATGGGTGTTGCGATTTAAGCGAAATTTTGTGTGCTCTCTTATGGTAACCTACTAGCAAAAATTTGTTATCCAAATTTCGGATGGGTTACATAGGGGGGGGGTGGGGGGGGGCCTACCCCCCTATCTACCAAATATATATACACCAATCACGACAATATGGGACTCAAATAAAAGGTATTTAAGATCAGAAAATGAATCCGATATCCAATTGTCGGGCCCAGTATTTGGGGGTCCACCCCAACCCCCAAAACACCCCAAAATCTGACATATTTACCAACCATGGCAATATGGGACTCAAATGAAAGGTATTTGCGAGTAAAATACAAATGTGATATCCAAATGTGAGACCAAGTTTCGGGGGATACCCGCTTCCACAAAACACCCCCCCAAACAGGACTTATTTACTGACCATGGCAATATGGGACTCAAATGAAAGATATTTGCGAGTAAAATACGAATGTGATATCCAAATGTGAGACCAAGTTTCGGGGGATTCCCCCTTCCACAAAACACCCCCCCAAACAGGACTTATTTACTGACCATGGCAATATGGGACTCAAACGAAAGGTATTTGGGATTAGAAAACGAATTTGGTATCCAATTGTCGGGCCAAGTGTTTGGGGGACACCTCAACCCTCAAAACCCCCAAAAACGGACAAATTTACGACAATAGCAATATGGGGCTCAAATGAAAGCTCTTTGGGACTTATATTGTTAAACTGTTAGTCAAGCCATATACTATTGGGTTGCCCAAAAAGTAATTGCGGATTTTTTAAAAGAAAGTAAATGCATTTTTTTTTTCTAAAGCAAGCTAAAAGTAACAGCTGATAACTGACAGAAGAAAGAATGCAATTACAGAGTCACAAGCGGTGAAAAAATTTGTCAACGCCGACTATATGAAAAATCCGCAATTACTTTTTGGGCAACCCAATATTTTCGTAGCATGGTATTTCCCTAAAAGCTCTTTAAATATTGAAAATAAATATTCAAAGGAAAATTTTGCTCCATATAGAATAAAAGACGGTGCAGGGGAGCGGGCTCGGTTCAGCTAGTAGCTATCATATAACTCGATCTCCCGATTTCACATCTTAAGCACCTGGAAGCAGCGGTTTTGGTCGGACATTTTTCATGAAGTTTTCTGTTCGCATAGATGCTTATTGTAATAATTGCTCAACTATTTCTGAAAGGTGGTAAATTAGCCAACAGTTTTGCAACCATTTTCAGCACCATATACATTATTGGAAAATTTTTCCAATATTAGGTATCATGTTATTCAATTTTTCCATAATAAATCTTTATCACTTCGTTTTTGGGTTCATTTTAATTGCCATTTTTTAACACATTTGTCTTAATTTTTTGATTTGCATTTAATAAACCATGGCCCACAAGAGGCGGGAGTAATACAAGAAACTCTTAAATGACGAGTAAGACAAACAAAAAGAATGGAAATGTCCCGCACATACAACACACACACACACACACAACATGACAACTGCACGCGATCTTAATGCAAAATTTATTAATACCCTTTTAGCCATGGCTATTTGTGGCTGGCTGACCGGCTAGCTGGCTGTCTGTTTGTTTGCTGTGTATTTTGTTAGGCTTGAGGAAATTGTTTGAGAATAAAATCATGTTAACCACAAATCATGCCAGATATTCAAAAAACCTACAACAAACAAAAAACTAACAAAACGGCTACTCATGCGCATGCGTCACCATTTTTATGGAGCACAACTGCAGGCAGGCGCACTTACCCCATAAAAAAAAACCAAGACTTTTGCCATTTATTCTTGTTTTCGTGTTCCCACACGAATTTTCGTGGACTTTGCCTGCCAACGACTTTTCGTGGCCAATTTCGTGTTGCAAATCTGATTAAGAGTTTAAAGAAATGCATTTAAAATTTTCCTTAATTAATTTATGTTTCAACGCAAATGTGATTGCAATATTTGTTATATCTATTAGTGGTGTGAAACTTTTTTTTTTTTTTTTTGATTGGCTTGCTTGCTACACCTAGAGAAATCAATTTGGAATTTTATTCAAAATGAGGGAATCGTTTTGAGATTTGAATAAACTAAGAAGAAACGACTTAAGTTCGAAGGGGTCGAACTTTCAGAGAACTCTGCCAAAAATGTACAGTACTATAGGGTAACTATGGATAGTGATTAAGGTTTTCTGGGGCACAAGATGTCTTATCGTAGGTTCGGTTATGTATCTCTGGACCTATCTGGATGGAATTTGTTATGAGCGTTGGACAATCCTACTTGAGCTACCTAACAACCCAGCAGGCTGCGTCGTCAAGACGTCTTAAAAGAAGGGTTAGGTAAGGTAAGGTTGAAACAAGTAAAAAGGCGTTAAGTTCGGCCGGGCCGAACTTTGGATACCCACCACCTCGGGTATACATGTAAACCACCTTTCATCAAAATTCGGTGAAAATTTCATACTTACTCATACTTATACTCATATACCTCATACCGATCTGAACTATATACGACACGGATGTCGAAAAGCCGAACATAAGTCACTGTGTCAAATTTCAGTGAAATTGGATTATAAATGCGCCTTTTATGGGGCCAAGACTTTATATCGAGATATCGGTCTACATGGCAGCTATATCCAAATCTGGACCGATTTGGGCCAAGTTGCATAAACATGTCGAAGAGCCTAACACTAAGCACTGTCCCAAATTTCGGCGAAATCGGACAATAAATGCCTCTTTTATGGGCCCTAAACCTTAAATCCAGAGATCGGTCTATATGGCAGCTATATTCAAATCTGGACTGATCTGGGCAAAATTGAAGAAGGACGTCGAAGAGCCTAACCAAACTCACTGTCTCAAATTTCAGCGACATCGGAAAATTAATGCGTCTTTTATGGCCCCAAAACCTAAAACCTAGATATCGGTCTATATGGCAGCTATATCCAAATCTGGACCGATCTGTGCGATATTGCCGAAGTATGTCAAGGGGCTTAACTTAACTCACTGTTCCAAATTTCGGGGACATCGGGCAATAAATGAGCATTTTATGGGCTCAAAACCATAAATCAAGAAATCGGTCTATATGGCAGCTATATCCAAATTTGAACCGATCTGGACCAAATTGAAGAAATATGTCAAAGGGCCTAACACATCTCACTGTCCCAAATTTCAGCAAAATCGGATAATGAATGTGGCTATTATGGGCCTTACACCATAAATCGGAGGATCGATCTATATGGCAGCTATATCCAAATCTGGACCGATCTGGGTCAAATTGACGAAGAATGTCAAAGGGCCTAACAAAACTCACTTTCCCAAATTTCATCAAAATCGGATAATAAATGTAGCTTTTGTGGGCCTAAGACCCTAAACCGGAGGATCGGTCTATATGGCAGCTATATCCAAATCTGAACCGATCTGGACCAAATTGAAGAAACATTTCAAAGGGCCTAAGACAACTCCCTGTCCCCAATTTCAGCGAAATCGGACCATAAATGTGGCTTTTATGGGCCTTAGACCCTAAATCGGAGGATCGGTCTATATGGCAGCTATATCCAAATCTGGACCGATCTGAGCCAAATTGACAAAGAATGTCGAAGGGCCTAACACAACTCACTGTCCCAAATTTCAACAAAATCGGATAATAAATGTGGCTTTTATGGGCCTAAGACCCTAAATCGGCGGATCGGTCTATATGGGGGCTATATCAAGATATAGTCCGATATAGCCCATCTCCTGCTTATGGACAAAAAAAGAATCTGTGCAAAATTTCAGCTCAATATCTCTATTTTTAAAGACTGTAGCGTGATTTCAACAGACAGACGGACGGACATGGCTAGATCGTCTTAGATTTTTACGCTGATCAAGAATATATATACTGACAAAATGAATATACCCCCATCCTTCGGTGGTGGGTATAAAAAGGGTACAGAGATTAAACCGCCCCATGCCACTATGGAGATACACCTAAGCCAGTAATCGGTTTGTTGTGCGCTCTAAAAACTATAAAGTAACCTCTAAAAAAAATTTTAAGTTAGGAATCTCCCACTCCACTCCCCTAAGTTGGTTCAGGTCTGTTATTGTGTCCCCACCTTAGCGCCGGTATATGCTTGTCGCGAAAGCCGGGCAATGACAAAGAAAATGCTCCAACATCTCATCATCTTCCCCGCATGCCCAACACATGCTATCACTTGCCGCATCGATTTTACATAAGTGAGCTCGTAGTCCTATGTGTCCCGTTATGATACCAATAGCTATACTGACCTCCTTCTTACTTCCATTCAGTAAAAGTCTTGTCTTCTCACAATCTGGATCCTCCCATAGGATTTTCGCCGTCCTACCGACCGTTTCGCTGTTCCACAATGTTGCATGCACATTCGTTACCCACTCCCTTAACTCGGACTGCATCGAGCCGAAAGGCTTTAGGTTAACTAAGTTTATTGACGGCAGTCCTCTGGTATTCACTGCCAAATCGTCTGCCCTTTCATTCTCTCTTACTCCGTTATGGCGGATTTAGCCATCCTCAGAGAAGGCTTTAGTCTCCTTCTAACACTCCAAGACTGTTCATGACCTTACCGTCCTGGTTTTTATTGTCCTTATGGCAATTTTAAGATGTTCACTCTAGACGTCCTCGCGTTAGCACCACAACACCTTAAGCATTTCGCGATCGTCCGTATCTCCGCCTGCAGGACCGTATTATGGTCAGGCAGTCTAAACCAGATCTCAATCCCAGGGTTCTCAATGTAGACCCCCAGGCGCCCTCCTTATTATGGTCAGGCAGTCTAAAACAGATCTCAATCCCAGGGTTCTCAATGTAATCCCCAGGTCCACTCTGTCCTCTAGCTTTGATCCATCCGTGTAACATGATCTTCCAGACAAAGACTGTGCCGCTGGCAACAGTGCCTCACACTCGACCTCAAGGTTCATCTTAGGTATCCGATTGGAAACCTCTTCGTATTAAGGTCAGGCAGTCTAAATCAGATCTCAATCCCAGGGTTCGCAATGTAGACCCCCAGGCGCACTCCTTATTATGGTCAGGCAGTCTAAAACAGATCTCAATCCCAGGGTTCGCAATGTAAACCCCCAGGTCCACTCTGTTCTCTAGCTTTGATCCATTTGTGTAACATGATCTTCCAGATGGCAATACTAGGCTTCAGCCAATCCAAGACTGTGCCGCTGGCAGCAGTGCCTCACACTCGACCTCAAGGTTCATCTTAGGTATCCGATCGGAAACCTCTTCCTTTTCTTCCAGGTTTCCTATCATCGCCTCGATTATACCGCGATGATGTGAGCTGCTTCTAACCTCAATCCATTCTCCCATCTTCTTAAGTCTCATATCCGCACGGGCTGCCTAACACTTAATCTATATGTCAAAGGGTCGGACATCTAGAATAGTCTACAGTGCCCTAGTGGGCGTGGTCCTCATCGTTCCGCCTATGCCAATACACTTTTTGTCTATAGCAGTCCATCAAACCACTGAGGCTACTTACACTTAATCTGTATGTAAATGGGTCGGATATATAGAATAGTCTGCAGTGACCTAGTGGGCGTGGTCCTCATCGCGCCGCCTATGCCAAGACAACATGTTCTCTGTTGTATGGTTCCAGTTGTATGGTCCTTATGTTGTACTTTTTATCCATAGCAAGCAGTCCACCAAACTACTGAGGCGTAAGTACGTATTGGTCTAATCACGCTCCTGTGGTGCCATTGCACTATCCTCGGATTCAGGCCCGCTTTCGAGCCTACGACCCGTCTACATAGTGCCCAACATCTGTGAGCCTTCTCACTACGCTCCAGAATGTGGCACTTCCAATACAGTTTCCTGTCCAAGATCACACCAAGTATTTGACCTAGTCAGATATCGAAGTCGTCTTATTGAGGAAACGTGGTGCACCTTCGTCTTCCTCGTAAACAGGCATATTTCAGTCTTCTCTGTGCTAACATTGAGACCTCTGGGTCCAGCCAAGTCACATACCATATACAAGACTCTTTCGAACCTTCTGCACAGCTCGTTCGGATCCTTACCCTTTAGAAGTATTATAACGTCATCTGCGTTAAAGACGGGTTCAAATCCCTCCTCAGTCAGCATCCGTAATAGGTCATTTATGATGGTCACCCATAGGAGTGGCGATAAAATACCCCACTGTGGCGTGCCTTGTGCCACTTTCTCCCTTATATTTATGCCATGGGGCACACAATTTATCCATGGCCTATCCAGTCTCTAAGGACCGGGTCCAACCACCGCTGAAAATTTTTTCTGATGGTCTCGCCAGGATTCGAACCCAGGCGTTCAGCGTCATAGGCGGACATGTTAACCTCTGAGCTACGATGACCTCTGTGAAAACGTCTGCGGACTTCTTTCCCAATATTACGAATCTCCCCGGTCATCCAGGGTTTTTCTTGGGCTGATTTCCTTTTCCGAAGAGGACAAATAGCTTCGAAGGACCCCACCAGTGCAGTCGTAATCCTGTTGACATTCAATGTCTTCTATGCTTGGACAATCTAAATTATCTTGCCCAAGTCTTCTTCTGAGTAGCCTTCCGAGTTCAGTTGGTTTTCAACTTTTTTCGGAAGCTTATCGGATTCGGCGCTGGCCGTGCTATTCTAAACCTAATGTAGCGATGGTCAGAGAAAGAGTGTTCCATGGAGACCCTCCAATCGTGAACCTCATCGATCAGATTTTCTGAACATATCGTCACATCTAATACCTCCTCTCTAATCCTATTAACAAAGGTAGCGGTGTTACCAATATCAAGTGTTATTAGATCGTTAGTATTCAAGAACCCTGCCAGGGCTTGGCCCCACTTATTAGTGTTGGTACTGACCCACGAAATGGGGTGAGAGTTCGCTTCGCACCCTATTAGTAGCTCGTCTTCTGTCTGATTTGCTTGCCTCACAGACAGGAACCGAGGTAAATGACCATGTTAAATCGTTGAAGACATATGTGGGCTGTTGACAGCCGAAATGGGGACATGTCGAGCCCATGCTGTCGACAGCCGAAATGGCGACATGTCGTGCCCATTTCCATGCAATTGTCGCGAAAATCATGCATGACATTTTAGGCGACATTGTAAGCGAACATGTCATCATGATTTCTGACAACTCAAGTGACAGGTCTGTTACGATGTCCTAAAAGAGAGTCATTTTTTTCCAAAAAAAAAAAATTACATTAATAAAATTTTAAATTTTTCTATAAAAAGAAAATTGTGCTGACAATCAAATTTTATAATAGACAATCTGTAAGACAAGTCAGCAATGATTCCATATCGATGACAAAGTTCAAATTGTCTTAAATAAGTCTTTGAGGACAATGTCGTGATAGTCGTTTGGACATATTATGGATTTTGTTATCTTTATCCCTCCGTTTACAATGTCCCCATTTTCATACAATTGTCGTGAAAATCATGCATGACATTTTAGACGACATTGTAAGCGAACATGTCATCATGATTCCTGACAACTCAAGTGACACATCTATTACGATGTCCTAAGAGAGATTCCGTTTTTTCCAAAAAAAAAAGTATAAAATTTTAAACTTCTCCATAAAAAGAAAATTGTGCTGACTTGTTTGTGGTCACGGTTAGTGAATTCGTCGACAATCAAATTTTATAATAGACAATCTGTACGAAACGTCATCAAATATTCCATATCGATGACAAAATTCAAATTGTCTTAAATAAGTCTTTGAGGACAAAGTCGTGATAGTCGTTTCGACTGCTGGGAAGTTATAAAATGGCATATTATGGATTTTGTTTACAATGTCCCCATTTTCATACAATTATCGTGAAAATCATGCATGACATTTTAGACGACATTGTAAGCGAACATGTCATCGTGATTCCTGACAACTCAAGTGACACATCTATTACGATGTCTGCTGGGAAATTATAAAATGGCATATTATGGATTTTGTTTACAATGTCCCCATTTTCATACAACTGTCGTGAAAATCATGCATGCCATTTTAGACGACATTGTAAGCGAACATGTCATCATGATTCCTGAAAACTCAAGTGACACATTTATTACGATGTCCTAAGAGAGATTCCGTTTTTTTCCAAAAAAAAAAGTATAAAATTTTAAACTTCTCCATAAAAAGAAAATTGTGCTGACTTGTTTGTGGTCACGGTTAGTGAATTCGTCGACAATCTAATTTTATAATAGACAATCTGTACGACACGTCATCAAATATGCCATATCGATGACAAAATTCAGATTTTCTTAAAGAAGTCTTTGAGGACAAAGTCGTGATAGTCGTTTGGACTGCTGGGAAGTTATAAAATGGCATATTATGGATTTTGTTTACAATGTCCCCATTTTCATACAATTGTCGTGAAAATCATGCATGACATTTTAGACGACATTGTAAGCGAACATGTCATCATGATTCCTGACATCTCAAGTGACACGTCTATTACGATGTCCTAAGAGAGATTCCGTTTTTTCCAAAAAAAAAAGTATAAAATTTTAAACTTCTCCATAAAAAGAAAATTGTGCTGACTTGTTTGTGGTTAGGGTTAATGAATTCGTCGACAATCACATTTTATAATAGACAATCTGTAAGACACGTCAGCAATGATTCCATATCGATGACAAAATTCAAATTGTCTTAAATAAGTCTTTGAGGACAATGTCGTGATAGTCGTTTGGACTGCTGGGAAGTTATAAAATGGCATATTATGGATTTTGTTTACAATGTTCCCATTTTCATACAATTGTCGTGAAAATCATGCATGACATTTTAGACGACATTGTAAGCGAACATGTCATCATGATTCCTGACAACTCAAGTGACATATCTATTACGATGTCTGCTGGGAAATTATAAAATGGCATATTATGGATTTTGTTTACAATGTCCCCATTTTCATACAACTGTCGTGAAAATCATGCATGACATTTTAGACGACATTGTAAGCGAACATGTCATCATGATTCCTGACAACTCAAGTGACACATTTATTACGATGTCCTAAGAGAGATTCCGTTTTTTCCAAAAAAAAGTATAAAATTTTAAACTTCTCCATAAAAAGAAAATTGTGCTGACTTGTTTGTGGTCACGGTTAGTGAATTCGTCGACAATCTAATTTTATAAATTCAGATTATCTTAAAGAAGTCTTTGAGGACAAAGTCGTGGTAGTCGTTTGGACTGCTGGGAACTTATAAAATGTCATATTATGGATTTTGTTATCTTTATTCCTCTTTAACAATAACATTCAAAAAGAAATTCTCCAAATTTTTTTGAACTTAAAGCTAACCCTTTTGCAAAAAAAAAAAAAAAATATTGCAACAAAAAGACTGCAACATATGACGCCTGAAAAAAAAATAAACAATTATACTCAACATTCGCTTAGTCCTTGTCTCCCCCTAGCTAAACCTTAACTACAGATCGCTCTCTCTCTCTCTCCATTTCAAAACAGACTTCTGTCATTCATCTAGACTGACCATTCATTGCATACAAAATGTGCTGATGTCCTTGCACAAACACAGCCATTACAGCACACTCTCAAGACTAGGAAGCGCGAAATGCAAACAACCCTTAATTCACAAAATTGCATTAATCTCAAATGTCGCGGCGCCGCCGCTACGCTAAGTACTCATACTTTTTGCTTTCTATTTTTTGCTAATTTTAATTTCTATCTTCATTAACGCAAAAATGAAATCGAAAATAAAAATACCAAAAAAAAAAAAAAATTGAAACACCAACAGAAAGGGCAAATTCATAATGAGCACGTTTTTCCTCCCTATTTAAGCAGGCATTATAATCACAAACACAACTCCCACACTCTTAGTCTCGGCGAATCCTTTGGCCCAAACACACACTCACTTTGGCCCAGGGCTAGAAAACACGCGTTTGGTTTATCATAAATTTTCGGCCAAAGACACAACGAACCAAAAGTGCCAATGCATGAGACCATGTTCAAGTAAGGGGTGACCAGTTAGAATTGCAGAAGAGTATGGTGGTTATGTCGAAGGACTGAAAAATTTTTAATTCGCAAAAACACGAACATCGACAATGAAGGCAAAAAAGAAACGAAAAAAAAACGAAATTAATGAATAAAAGCATGAAATGAGTAAAACGGCAAATATTCATAATTCAAGCTTATTATGCAGCAAACTTAGCAAAACGAA
This sequence comes from Stomoxys calcitrans, assembly GCF_963082655.1. Taxonomy (NCBI): domain Eukaryota; kingdom Metazoa; phylum Arthropoda; class Insecta; order Diptera; family Muscidae; genus Stomoxys; species Stomoxys calcitrans. The sequence continues at coordinate 41,129,648 of NC_081556.1, read as the reverse complement.
ATGGGGTGCATTGTCAAGGGTTGAAAGAGTGGTTGGACGGACAAGGAGTCATTTGGCATTTTCATGATTGTAATTAGTTGGACGCCATCAGGCCATCATGCCCTTTGGATAAGAGTTCTCTTCTGGTTTATATGAGCATTTGGTTGTCTATGACTAAAAAAAACACTTTAATGCTAATGCAATTGCCAATGCCCGTGTGCAGTTATATTTCACGAAAACAAAGGATCGGGGTTAATTTTGTCATTTCCATTTGCAACACATCGAAATATCCGTTTCCGAACATACAAAGTATAAATCTATATAACTAGCATAGCCGCGGTCTGCTTCGCTACCCCCTATAAGTGGCACCGCCGTTTAAGCGTAGAACTTCCGAAAACCCATGTAGTCAGTCACTCATATCTTTACTAGGTAAAGACAGAACTGTAGAACAAGTAAGAGCGTGCTAAGTTCGGCCGGTCCGAATCTTATATACCCTCCACCATGGATCGCATTTGTCGAGTTCTTTTCCCGGCATCTCTTCTTAGACAAAAAAGGATATAAGAAAAGATTTGATCTGCGATTAGAGCGATATCAAAATATGGTCCGGTTCGGACCACAATTAAATCATATGTTGGAGACCTATGTAAAATGTCAGCCAATCCGAATAAGAATTGAAAATTTTCATTCAAATCGGATAAGAATTGCGCCCTCTAGAGGCTCAAGAAGTCAAGACCCAAGATCGGTTTATATGACAGCTATATCAGGTTATGGACCGATTTAAACCATACTTGGAACAGTTGTTGGATATCGTAAAGAAATACTTCGTGCAAAATTTCATTCCAATCGGATAAGAATTGCGCCCTCTAGGGGCTCAAGAAGTCAAAACCCAAGATCGGTTTATATGGCAGCTATATCAGGTTATGGACCGATTTAAACCATACTTGGAACAGTTGTTGGATATGGTAAAGAAATACTTCGTGCAAAATTTCATTCCAATCGAATAAGAATTGCGCCCTCTAGAGGCTCAAGAAGTCAAGACCCAAAATCGGTTTATATGGCAGCTATATCAGGTTTTTGACCGATTTGAACCATACTTGACACAGTTGTTATATATCATAGCGAAACACGTCGTGCAAAATCCCATTCCAATCGGATAAGAATTGCGCCCTCTAGTGGCTCAAGAAGTCAATACCCAATATCGGTTTATATGGCAGCTATATCAGGTTATGGACCGATTTGAACCATACTTGACACAGTTGTTATATATCATAGCGAAACACGTCGTGTAAAACTTCATTCCAATCGGATAAGAATTGCGCCCTCTAGAGGCCCTTTATGGGGTCTCAGACGAATATTTCGAGTAGTTGCAAACAGAATGACGAAATTAGTATACCCCCATCCTATGGTGGAGGGTATAAAAATCATTTAATCACCAATATGAAATGTCATGGTGTTAAAGTATTCCAATTTTGGGAACTATGCCTCAACCTGCAAAAAGAATCATTTGGTATTATGGCCGCTATGGTGGACCCCAGAAGAAGAACTGCAGAAAAACTAAGGAAGGACTACAGAAAACTCTTCATCGGAGCGAAAGTCATAAGAGCACCACACGATTGGGACAGGGAAAGGGGCGAGCTTAGAATGGCTCAGAACAAATCCTGGGTGGAATTCTGCAGCTCCGTGCATGATACATCTAAGGCTTCTAGGTTAAGAAAGATTCTGTCCTCGATACCCATTACGTTGGGGTATATTCAGAACTCAGAGAATGTGTAGTGAAGAAACACTACAACCACTCTTTTATACACATTTCCCGGGAAATTGTCCAACGGACAACCTGGCGCCAGAAGAGCTTGTCACTGGTATGCATTTGTCAGAGTTTATAAGGAAAATTGTGTCTGAGTCGAAAATGCTTTAGACCATAAAAAGGCCCTCATGACGTATCAGAGGTTGCAGTACAAGCTGTTTCTGATAGAACTGGTTCCTTGGCTTTGGTAGATATACTCTGCTTGTATCAGCGTGTCATATATAGCTGTGAGATGGAGAGACACGATGGTCATTATCATTCCGAAAGCAGGAATACCTTGCCACACGAAAGCGAAAGATTTTCGTCCTATTAGTCTGTCATCCTTTATGCTGAAGACTCTTGAGAGTTTGATAGAATCATACCTGAGGGCAAAGATCCTTGGAGGTCGCCCATCGCAGCAACAACACGCATATGGTAAAGGCAAATCCACTGCAACTGCCCTTCACGACCTAGTCGGCTACATAGAGGGCTCTCTTGCTGTCAAGGAATATACAATGGTAGCATTTCTTGACATTGAAGGAGCCTTCAATAATGTAAAACCGACGTCAATCCTGAAGGAGTTGGAGTTTCTAGGCATCAACTCTACCGTAAGAAAGTTTATAAATAACTTACTTACCAAAAAATCCATTACGGTAAGCTTGTGAACTAAAAAGATAGGTCTCCAGAGCAACACCTCAAGGAGGTGTACGAGTACTGTCTTCTCCACTTTGGAATATAGCCATTAACCATATATTATTGTCTCTGAAAGAAAAATGTATAAAAGTGGTCGCTCATGCTGATGATGTGGCAATTGCGGTTCGAGGAAAGTTTTCAAGCATTCTAAGAGATATACTTCGGGAAGCTCTACGTGCAACAGCAAAGCGGGCTACAGAAAGGGATCTAGGTATAAATCCGTGCAAGACAGAATTTGTTCTTTTCAGCAGGAGATACAAGTTGCCTACAGTGGAACCTGTCTCCTTGAGAGGAAAGAATGTTTCATTCACTGATAGCGCAAAATACTTTGGTGTTTTGCTGGACAGGAAATTGAACTTCAAATCTAACATTTTGGAAAGGGCAAGAAAGGCCACTCTTGCCTTATACACCTGCAAGAGAGCCATTGGCAAAAGTTGTTGGTTAAGAGCGCAAGTCATGCATTGGGTATATACTGCAGTTGTCAGACTTTAATGCTATAAGGTGTTGTGGTCTGGTGGACGGCGCTTCAAAAGTCCACCTACTGCACAATACTTAACCGGATCCGAAGGATGGCTCCTTTGTGCATCACGCCCGCACTGAGGACGACACCATCTGATGTACTGAATTTAATGCTTCATCCTTTGGATCCGGTTAAATATTGAGCAGTAGGTGGACTTTTGAATCGCCGTCCACCAGATCGCAACACCATATAGCATTATAGGTCTCACGACTGCAGTATATACCCAATGCATGACTCGCGGTCTAAACCCTCCAACTTTTACCAATGACTCTCTTGCTGGTGCATAGGGCAAGAGTTGCCTTTTTGCCCTTTCCAAAATGTTAGATTTGAAGTGTAGAGGTCTACGTAACTCCTGTTTCCAGGGATATCGTAGTTCCAATCGTTTCTGTTCGAAATCCTAGTGATACGGTCTTTTTTTATCAAAAACCGATTCAGGTAGGGTGTAATCCACACCAAAAGCTACAACACATTTTCTTCAAATTCTTTTAACCCTTGCTAATTGTGTGATACTGAAAGTAATGGCTTATGATGGCAGTAAGCAATTAGGGCTTCAGGGCTTTACTTATTCAGTTGAAATAAGTAAATCATAAACCGCTAATTGTCTACATGTCATTAAAACTGCTATGTATACATATTTTAAGTAAAGAATCTATGAAAATATACTTGCCACAAACTTAAAGATCGAAATGAAAATCGTACCTGTAAGAAAAATAAAGGAAAGATATGAGAAAATTAAGATTAAAAAAGGTTATTGAAATTGTAGATAAAGTTTATGAAAGAAATAAAAATCGGGTAATAAATAAAGCTTTTATGAGCTTCAGACCCTTAACCGGCATATCGGTCTATATGACAGCTATATAAAAATACAGTCCAGACAGCTATATCTAAATATAGTCTGATCTGAACTATATTAAGGCCAGATGTCATGAGGCTTGAAATGACCCACTGTTTCAAATTTCAGCGAAATCGGATAAAAATAAAACTTTTATGAGCTTCAGACCCTTTATCGACAGATCGGTCTATATGACGGCTATATCTAAATATAGTCCGATCTGAATCATATTTGGGTCGGATGTTGGGAGGCCTAAAACTACTCACTGTTCCAAATTTCAGCGAAATCGGTTCAAAAATAAAGCTTTTATGAGCTTCAGACCCTTAATCGGGGAGATCGGTCCATATGCCAGCTATATCTAAATATAGTCCAATCTGAATCATATTTGGGTCGGATGTTGGGAGGCCTAAAACTACTCACTGTTCCAAATTACAGCGAAATCGGTTCAAAAATAAAGCTTTTATGGGCGTCAGGCCCTTAATCGAGGAGATTGGTCCATATGCCAGCTAAATCTAAATATAGTCCCATCAGAACCATAGTAAGGCCAGATGTCGGGAGGCTTAAAATAACCTACCACTTCAAATTACAGCAAAATCGGGTAATAAATAAAGCTTTTATGGGCTTCAGACCCTTTATTGGCAGATCGGTCTATATGGGAGCTATATCTGAATATAGTCCGATCTGAACCATATAAAGGTCGGATGTTGGAAGGTCTTAACCTACTCACTGTTTCAAATTTCACCGAAATCGGGTAATAAATAAAGTTTATATCGGCTTCAGATCCTATATCGGCAGATCGGTCTATATGGCAGCTATTTCTAAATATAGTCCGATCTGAACCATATAAAGGTCGGATATTGGAAGGTCTTAACCTACTCACTGTTTCAAATTTCAGCGAAATCGGGTAATAAATAAAGTTTATATCGGCTTCAGATCCTATATCGGCAGATGGCAGCTATATCTAAATATAGTCCGATCTGTACCATATTTGGATCGGATGTTGAGAGGCTTAAAATAACCCACTTTTTTCAAATTTCAGCGAAATTAGGTAATAAATAAAGCTTTTATGGGCTTCAGACCCTTCATTGGCAGATCGGTCTATATGGCAGCTATATCTAAATATAGTCCGATCTGAACCATATTAAGGTCGGATGTTGGGAGGTCTTAACCTACTCACTTTTTCAAATTTCAGCGAAATCGGGTAATAAATAAAGCTTTTATGGGCTTCAGACCCTTTATAGGGAGATCGGTCTATATGGCAGCTATATCTAAATATTTTCTAATCTGAACTATATTTGGGTCGGATGGCGGGTGGCCTTAAACTACTCACTGATTCAAATTTCAGCGTAATCGGTTCAAAAATAAAGCTTTTATGGGCTTTAGAACCTTAATCGGGGAGATCGGTCTATATGGCAGCTATATATAAATATAGTCCGATCTGAACCATATTTAGGTCCGAAGTTGAGAGGCCTGACACTACTTATTGTTTCAAATTTCAACTAAATCAGGTAATAAATAAAGCTTTTATGGGTTTTAGACCCTTTATCGGCAGATCGGTCTATATGGCAGCTATATATAAATATAATCCGATCTGAACCATATTTAGGTCCGAAGTTGAGAGGCCTGACACTACTTATTGTTTCAAATTTCAACGAAATCGGGTAATAAATAAAGCTTTTATGGGCTTTAGACCCTTTATCGGCAGATCGGTCTATATGGCAGCTATATCTAAATATAGTCCGATCTGATCCATATTTGGGTCAGTTGTCGGGAAGCCTTTAACTACTCACTGTTTAAAATTTCAGCAAAATCGGATGAAAAATAAAGTTTTTATGGGCATTGGACCCTTTATCGGAAAATCGGTCTATATAGCAGCTATATCCAAATATGGTCCGTTTTGGCCCGTTCAAGAAATTAACCAGCGTGCATCAAAAAGACGTATCTGTGCCAAATTTCAGCTAAATATCTCAATTTTTGAAGGCTGTAGAGGGATTACAACAGACGGACGGACAGGCGGATAGACGGATAGATGGACAGACGGACAGACACAAGGACATCTTTAAATCGTTTAGAATTCTACGACTATTCTATTGGCATTGGACCCTTTATCGGAAAATCGCTCTATATAGCAGCTATATCCAAATATGGCCCGATTTGGCCCGTTCAAGAACTTAACCAGCGTACATCAAAATGACGTATCGGTGCCAAATTTCAGCTTAATATCTTAATTTTTAAAGGCTGTAGAGGGATTACAACAGACGGACGGACAGGCGGATAGACGGATAGATGGACAGACACAAGGACATCTTTAAATCGTCTTAGAATTTTACGACGATCCGAAATATATATACTTTGTAGGGTCGAAAATTGATATTTCGATGTGTTGCAAACGGAATGGCTAAATGTATGTACCCCCCTGTCCTACGGTGGTGGGTATAAAAAGTAGAAAAGTCGATAATTTCATTGCTCATAAGGGTTCTTTCAGCCAATTTAGAGGGGGAAATTGACTACATTTCTTATACTTTGCAAATCGCTTATGACATGATCTCCAAGTCATTTATCATAGTGCAACCAAAACCTACACTTAAATCATTTTCTCACAATGACTGAGGGGCACTGAATGGGTAAATAGCAATTTTGCTATGCAACAAAGTTATTAAAAAAAGCAACAATTCTCTGCTCGTCAAACTCTAGAGGTCTCTCACACAGGCAGACATTCTACAAAAGGTGTGATTACATATTATTAACATTATTTTATAAACGACGACATGACGACAATAATGCATAACACACTCACACACACACTCTCACGCCGAAAAATGAATACGGATCTGTAACATGTGTGAACAATTTTCAACAGAAAACTTTCAAATTTACGCATAATTTTAAAATTCGATTAAGCCTAGCTTAGGCTAGACCCCTAAGCGCCCTCTCTCTCTCTCTCTCTCTCGCTCTCCCTCTATAGCTGCATAGCTCTTGCCTTATATCTTTTTTAAATTAATGCGAAAAATGCTGTTGAAAATTGCTTGGAGCCTTAGTTTTTTTTTTTTTTTAATCGGGACCTGTTAAAATTTATGTTTAACAGTCACACACACAAAAAAAAGCCAAGAAACAAAATCTAAAACTAAAGCCAGCAAAAAAATTGTATTAAACATACACATGCTTAAGAATAACAAAAACAACAACAAGAAATGTTATTAAAATAAATGAATGTTGCCTACTTATGTCATAATAATAATTGTGTATGCGCTCAGGCGCATGCGCATTAAACACAACATAACAACAGCAGCAGCAGCAGCAGCAGCATTGACAACAAAGAATACGCATGTCGTGATAGATCTAAGCACAGAGAATGAGAGAGAAAGAGGGTGACAGGAAGCGAGGAATTTCAGTTTAAACAGCTCTGGTGTTGCACGTATTGTAATTTGCATTAATTGCAAATTTTGCCTTTTTAGATTTGTGGGGTTTTCCATGCGCCGCAGAAAATGTAAAGGCGTGGATGCAGAAAAGTGTCTCAGAGTTTGAAAGAAAAATAAAAAAACTACAATAAAATTTTATTTAGAGGTTTTTAAAAAAATTTCAGGAAAAACAAATATTAAATAAAATTTTGACAAACCCTCGGAAAAACAGGATTTATAAAAATATTCTATGGAAAAAAAGAAAAGAAAAATTTTCCAATTTTTATACCCACCATCGTAGGATAGGGGGTGTATTCATTTAGCCATTCCGTTTGCAACACATCGAAATATCAATTTAACACCCTACAAAGTATATATATTGCGGATCGTCGTAAAATTCTAAGACGATTTGACTATGTCCGTGTGTCTGTACGTCTGTCAGTCTGTCTGTCAATCCGTCTGTCCGTCCGTCTGTTGTAATCACTCTAAAGCCTTCAAAAAATTGAGATATTGAGCTGAAATTTGGCACACATACGTCTTTTTGATGCACGCTGCTTAAGTTATTGAACGGGCCAAATCGGACCATATTTAGATATAGCTGCTATATAGACCGATTTTCCGATAAAGGGTCTAATGCCCATAAAAACTTTATTTTTCATCCGATTTTGCTGAAATTTAAAACAGTGAGTAGTTTTTCGTCTCCCAACATAGGAACCAAATATGGTTCAGATCGGACTATATTCAGATATAGCTGCCATATAGACCGATATCCAGATATAAGGTCTGAAGGCCATAAAAGCTTTATTTATTAAACGATTTCGCTGAAATTTTAAACAGAGAGTTGTTTTAGGCCTCCCGACATCTGACCTAAATATGGATTAGATCGGTGCATATTTAGATATAGCTGCCATATATACCGATCTGCCGATAAAGGGTATGAAGCCCATAAAAGCTTTATTTTTGAACCGATTTCGCTGAAATTTAAAACAGTGAGTTGTTTTAAGCCTCCCGACATCTGACCTAAATGTGGATTAGATCGGTCCATATTTAGATATAGCTGCCATATATACCGATCTTCCGATAAAGGGTCTGAAGGTCATTAAAGCTTTATTTTTAATCCGATTTAGCTGAAATTTGGAACTGTGCGTAGTTTTAAGCCTCCCGACATCTGACCTAAATATGGATAAGATCGGTCCATATTTAGATATAGCTGCCATATATACCGATCTGCCGATATAGGGTCTGAACCCCATAAAAGCTTTATTTTTTATCCGATTTCGCTAAAATTTGAAACAATGAGTTATTTTTAGCTTCCTGATATCAGACCTAAATATGGTTCTTATCGGACTATATTTAGTTATAGCTGCCATATATACCGATCTGCCGATAAACTGTCTGAAGCCCATAAATGCTTTATTTTTTATCCGATTTCGCTGAAATTTGGAATAGTCCGCAGTTTTAAGCCTCCCAACATTCGACCCAAATATGGTACAGATCGGACTATATTTAGACACAGCCGTCATATAGGCCGATCTGCCGATAAAGGGTCTGAAGCCCATAAAGGCTTCATTTTCTAACCGATTTCGCTAAAATTTGAAACAGTGAGTTATTTTTAGCCTTTTGATACCCGACATAAATATGGTTCGGATCGGGCTATATTTAGACACAGCTGTCATATAGACCGATTTGCCAATAAGGGGTCTGAAGGCCATAAAAGCTTTATTTATTACTCGATTTCCCTGAAATTTAAGACCTCCCAACATCCGACCCAAATATGGTTCAGATCGGACTATATTTACATATAGCTGCCATATAGACCGATCTGAAGATAAGGGGACTGAAGCCTATAAAAGTTTTATTCAGTACCAGATTTCGCTGAAATTTGAAACTGTGTGTTTTTTTGAGCCTCACGCTATCCGACCTTAATATGGTTCAGTTCGGTTTATAATTGGATATAACTGCCAAAGAGACCAATATTTTATCCTATAAAAATTGAATAGTGACATAAATAGTAGACCACTCAATGTCCGTGCCGAATTTGGGTGCTTAAGTTATCCAATTTTCACCGGACGATACCTGATATGGCTGTCATATAAACCGATCTGGGGCTGTGACTTCTTGTGCCTCTAGAGGGCGCAATTCTTATCCGATTTGGCTGAAAAATGTGTTTCGTTATGACAATGTGTTTCGTTATGACTTCCAACAACTGTGACAAGTATGGTTCAAATCGGTTCATAAACAGATATAGCTGCCATATAAGCAGATCTCCAAAATATTGACTTCTTGAGCCTCTAGAGGGCGCAATTCTTATTCGATTTGGCTCAAATTTTGCGTGACATGTTTTGTTATGACTGCCACAAACTGTGCCAAATATGATTTAAATCGGACCGTAACCTGATATAGCTGCCACATAAACCGATCTGAGATATTGGCTTCTTGAGCCTCTTCTGTTTGCCTAAAACGAGAACCGAGAAAAGAACTCCAAAACAGAAACACCAGATATCTCGAGTTAAGCGAAAATTTGTGCGCTCTTTTATAGTAACCTAGAAGCAAAAACTTGGTATCCAAATTTCGGATGGGGTACCTAGGGGGGGGGGGCGCCCCACCCCCAAAACCTTCTAAACATATATATACACCAATCACGACAATATGGGACTCAACTGAAAGGTATTTAGGATTAGAAAACGTATCTGATATCGAATTGTCGGACCTAGGGTTTGGGGGACCACCCCAACCCCCAAAACACCCCTAAATCGGATATATTTACCGACCATGGCAATATGGGACTCAAATGAAAGGTATATGCGGGTAAAATACGAATCTGATATCCAATTGTGAGACCAAGTGTCTGGGGGTCCTCGCCTTCCCCAAAAACAACTCCCAAACAGGACTTATTTACTGACCATGGCAATATGGGGCTTAAATAAAAGGTACTTGAGTGTAGCATACGAATCTGACGTCCAAGTGTTGGGCCAAGTGTTTGGGGGCCGCCCATTCCCGAGAACATCCCCCAAAGAGGACAAATTTACGACCATAGCAATAAGGTGCTCATATATCAATATTCGGGGAAAGTGTCTATGGAGCCTTCCAACCGCCATAACACCACCCAAATAGGGGGTTAATCAAAAATTTTAACATTATCTTGTTAAAATTAAGAAAAAAAAAATTACCCCCCCATGGAAAAATTTTCTTGCTACGCCTCTGCTGCCATGGCTGTTTGATTGTGTTGTTGTTTTTCATTTTTCATAATTTATTTAATTATTGGGTTTTTTGTTTATGGTCATTGTGCAAAACATTGATTATTTTTCTGCTTAGGAAAAACTCATTTTTTTTCTTTTGTACAACACAATTAAGTGACGTGATTTTTCGCAAATGTTGATTTAGGGAGGGGGTAAAGTTGCGGCAGAAGGAGGTGCTAACTTCTATAATCTCATATGTATTTGTCATGGTATTATGACTCTACAAACGGGCCAAATCAGTGTGGTATTGTGTGTGCGAAATTAATTGTTGTAATTAATGCCTGTTTTAAGGTGATTGTTGTTTGGCCACAGGAAAAATAAAAATATAAGAGTGGAAAAAAGTAAAAAAAAAAACATAAACAGCAGCAATTTTAATGCTGCGGTGGGCTAGAATGGGAAAATTGTGGAAAATTTCTACAAATAGCTAGAGAAGTATGTACCACGGATTTCTGCCTCTATTTTAACACATGGAGGAATGTTGCCATAAGCATCACATTGAAAGGTTTGAGAGGAGGAGGACTTATTTTATATCAATGAGTGCTGTCCGAGTTAAGATTTAAGCTTAGTGTTGCAAGAATGGCTGACACTGAGCGACTTCTCTTCGTAGAGAAGGTGCATATGGCTGGAGTCCCTCAAATGACGCAATCATTTGGGACAAAATATCTACCGTTGACATTGTTTCGAATGTTCTCAGGTCGTTAGCGTTATGCGAACAAGCGGTGCCCTAAATACATGGTCCCACATTTGGATATTCGTATTCTACTTCCTAATAGCTTTATTTTACCCCCATATTGCGATGGTCTGTAAATAATTGCTGTTTGTGGTCTATTTTGGGAAAGGGGTAGACCCCCCGAAAATTGGTCCCGAAAGTGGTTATCAATTTCGTGCTCGACTCCCCAATGCCTTTCACAAGAGCCCCACAACGACATGGTCGGTAAATATGCCCTATTTAGGGGTGTTATGGGCAGTGGGATGGTCCCCCAAACACTAAGCCCTGAAAAATATCAGCATAGTGCTCTATTCCAATCTATATATCATTTATTTTAACCCCATATAAGCATTAATTTCGAAATTAGATACCAAATTCTTTTTCTAATCTCAAATAGATTTCATTTAAAGCTCTTATTGCAAAAGTCAGCAAATATGGGCCCTAAAAACTCGAACTCCACTGTCTTGCGGACCCAAATTGTCTTGGTGAGCAAATAAATCCTATTTTGGGGTTGTTATGGTGGTGGGACTTCCCCTAGACAGTTAATATCAGATTCGTGTTGATATCAGATTCGTGGTTTACTCTCAAATACCTTTCATTTGAGTCCCATATTTCCACAGTCGGCAAACGTGATCGGTTTGGGGGATAGGGCCGCCACTCATTGACTTGGCCTTGAAAGTATGTATTCGTGTTCTACTTTAAAATACCTCTTATTTGAGCCCCATATTGCAATGGTCAGCAAATACTTCCTATATGGGTGATGTTATGGGGGTAGGTGGCCCCATAGACACTTTACCGAATATTGATACTTAATTAGTGCTATACTCCCTAAGACCTTTCATTTGAGCCCCATATTGCTAAGGTTTTAAATTTGTCCTCTTTGGAGGATATTTTTGGGGAGGGACGGGCCACGGTAGCGCAGAGGTTAGCATGTCCGCCTATGACGCTGAAAAATTGAAAAATGAAAAAATTTCAGCGGTGGTTTTCCCCTTCTAATGCTGGCGACATTTGTGAGGTACTATGCCATGAAAAACTTCTCTCAAAAGAGGTATCGCACTGCGGCTTGCCGTTCGGACTCGGCTATGAAAAGGAGGCCCCTTATCATTGAGCTTAAACTTGAATCAGACTGAACTCAGACTGAACCCCTGTTCCTTAGTGGAATGTTCATGGGCAAAATTTGCAAAAAATTTAGCAATTTGGCTTCCCAAATACTTGGTCCCACATTTGGATATCAGATTCGTACTCTACATTCAAATACCTTTTATTTAAGCCTCATATTGCGATGGTCAGTAAACAAGTCCCGTTTGGGGGGTGTTTTGGGGAAGGGGTGGACCCCCAGAAACTTTGCCCCAAATTTGGATATCAGTTTCGTATTCTACTCGTAAATACCTTTGATTTGAGTCCCATATTGCCATGGTCGGTAAATATGTCCGATATAGGGGCGTTTTGGGGGTGGGGTGGTCCCCCTAGCACTTGGTCCGATAATTGGATATCAGATACGTTTTCTTATCCTAATTACCTCTCATTTGAGTCCCCTATTGTCGTTATGGGTGTAAATACATGTTTGGTAGGTTTTAGGGCGGGGCGGCCCCTAGGGTACCCCATTCGAAATTGGGATACCAAATTTTTTGTTTTTAGGTTACTACAAAAAAGCACACAAAATTTCGCTTAAATCGCACCACCCATCTCCGAGATCTTGCGCTTCTGAAAATTAGGGTAAGGAGGAGGGTCCGCTCCCCCTTCAGATATAAAAAATGTAATACCCTATTTTCGCCACGGGATCATTATGCACCATCTGTGAAATTGGGGTGGTCCCGCTAACACTTGGTCCGACAACTGGATATCAGATACGTTTTCTAATCTTAAATGCCTTTCGTTTAAGTCCCATATTGTGGTGATGGGTCTATATATATATTTTATAGGTTTTGGGAGTGGGGCGGCCCCCTAGGTACCCCATCCGAAATTAGGATATCAAATTTTGTGTTTTCAGGTTACTACAAGTGGGGCACACAAAATTTCGCTTAAATCGCACCACCCATCTCCGAGATCTGGCGCTTCTGAGAATGAGGGTAAGGAGGAGGGTCCGCTCCCCCTTCAGATATAAAAAAAATGTAGTATCCTATATATCGCCCGATTTTCACTCTTAGAGCCACTGCAGGCTCATTTGTTGACCAAACTTCCCAAAACTTTGTACAACGCTTTCCTCCTCGAAATCGGTTCAGATTTAGATATAGCTCCCATATATATGTTCGTCCGATTTACAATATTAATGCAATAAAATGGTCATTTGTTAATCGATTCTCTCGAAATTTGGCAGGAAGGATTTTCTTATGACTCTCAACATTACTGGTGAATTTCATAGAAATCGGTTCAGATTAAGATATAGCTCTCATATATATATATATATATAGTCCGATTTTCACTCTAAGAGCCATTATAAGCTCATTTATCGACTAACCTTCCCAAAACTTTGCACAACGGCTTCTACGACAACTTTTACAATATCTACAAAATTTAGTCGAAATCGGTTCAGATTTAGGTGTAGCTCCCATATATATGTTCGTCCGATTTACAGTATTAATGCAATAAAATGGTCATTTGTTAATCGATTCTCTCGAAATTTGGCAGGAAGGATTTTCTTATGACTCTCAACATTACTGGTGAATTTCATAGAAATCGGTTCAGATTTAGATATAGCTCTCATCTATATATATCGCCCGATTTTAACTTCTAGAGCCACAGCAAGCGCATTTATCGACTAATCTTCCCAAAACTTTGTACAACTCTTTCCTCGACCATTTCCACAATATCTACAAAATTTAGTCGAAATCGGTTCAGATTTAGATATAGCTCCCATATATATGTTCATCCGATTTTGAGAAATATTGCAATAAAGTGCTCATTTGTTAACCGATTCTCTCGAAATTTGGCAGGAAGAATTTTCTAATGACTCTAGACACTACTGGTGAGTTTCATAGAAATCGGTTCAGATTTAGATATAGCTACCATATATATATATCGCCCGATTTTCACTCCTGGAGCCACTGCAAGCACATTTATTGACCAATCTTTCCATAATTTTGTACAGCGCTTTTCCCGACGACTGCCATAACACCCAAGAAGTTTGCTATAAATCGGCTCAGATTTAGATATAGCTCACATATATATGTTTGTCAGATTTGCAAAAATTTTGTCATTGGTCAACCGCATTTTATTAGAGTTTGAATATATTTGCTCGAAATTTGTTACGGATTGTTTAATAACCCATCTGAAAACATCCACTGAGGTCCATCAAAATTGGTTCAGAATTAGATATAGCTACCACTTTACACCTATAGTGTAGGTGTAGGGTATTATAAAGTCGGCAGTGCCCGACTTTTGCCTTGCTTTACTGGTTTTCCCTTAAATTGCCCCACTGTTTGCCATCGATTTATGGCAATTTCAAAAATGACTCAAATAAAACGATAAAAATTAACATTTGTAAGCCCAGTTGTCAGTCGCTTTGTATTTTTGTTATTTTTTTGTATCTTATTATGTTTTTAGTTCTATGGATTATTGTAGAAAATTTGTTTCTTGGGTGTGGCTATTCGTTGGTTGATCGCTTGGCTTTGCTTCTAACCATGTAAGCAATATATCCCCATAGATTATAGACATAAATATGGGGTTTTTTGGTGCCAAAAGTGATTTTCAACACTGATTACAATTGAAGGTCGTTTTTGTGATATGCTTTGCAACAAAAAAAAAACCGAAAACGAAACTGAAATGGAACGTGATTAATAAGCTAATAATTTTAGGTATTTAGGATTTTTCACTGGGTGTTTTTCTTAATTAATAAGAATCACAATTAGTAACATGTTGGACAAAATTTTGAAGTTTATGCAGATAGAGGATTGATGCACAAAAATTTGCCAAAACAAAAAGTCTAGAAAAGTTCAACTTTTTAATTGAAAAACTTAAAGATTTTAATAATGGACTAGCTGAGCCCAGCCCGCTCTGCTGCGCATTCATTTTCACCACGCGAAAAATTCGTGTCTTACTTACTGCCTTATGTAAAACCCCATTACAATTTGTTTATCTACTACCAAATGCCTTTTATTGACCCACTTGAGTGACAAATATTCTCATTTTGGGAGGTGTTTTAATGGGAATACTTAAAACCCATTTTTGGTTTCATATTCGTAGACTTCTCCCGCATACCTTTTATTTGAATCCCATATTGTCATGCTCGTCTAATATGCCCACTTCGGTAGGTTTTGGTTTGGGGCGGCTCCCTTTTTAATTACGACCAATTTTTAATATTCGAAAATCATATTCGTACTCTACTCCCAGGCCCCTGAGATACCAAGGACTAAATTTTTATGTCAGATTTTAACTCTACTTTCAAATACCTTTCATTTGATACCCATATTGCCCAAAGCGGTAAAAAGTCCTGTTGGATGGGTTTTTGGGGGGTTGGGGGACCCCCTCCCCAAATCTAGTGTGACAATTGTATGCCAAGTTCGTACTGTACGCTTAAATACCTTTCATTTGATACCCATATTGTCCCAATCGGTAAGCATGTCCGTTGGGGTGAGGTTTAGGATGGGGCGTCCCCCCAGGTTATTTGACCCCAAAATTTCATATCAATTTCGTGTTTTTGGGATACCATAAGGTGGCATTATTTCGCTTTAATCGGTGCACCCATCTCCAAGAACTGGCATTTCTAAAAATAGTGTTAAGGGGGTGGTTAAAAAAATGCTGCAGTCATCACGCATACGCAAAGAGGCATTGATGACAAGTTCACCGCAATATATGCCACAACCTGTCCCGTTCGCCATCTTAGATATATTAACATCCGTACACCTAATCTGAAATTTCGGCCATTCCGTATAGTACGCGGTCTACTATTTCTGTTCCAATTTGCAAATTCTTCTGCAGGTCTTTCAATGTGGTGTCCAATATCCCAGTATGTCTAACTGGAGTTATCCTAAGCTGGGGCAGCTCTAATAGTCTAAACAGAGTCTTCTCAGCCTTCTTCTTTATAAACAAATCGATTGGCTGGATTTCTATCACTACTTAAAGGGACCTTGTCACCCGTCGAAGTGCCCACAGCCCCAGTAAAGAATCTCAAGGCAACCTTATTAACCCTGTCTAGATGGTCTTCATTTATCCGTCACCTGCGACCAAACATGATAGCCATACATCAGAACTGGCCTTACCACCGCCGAGTACAGCCCGTGCAGCAACCTTAACCACCGACCCCACTTACTTTCTATAATCTTCTGACAAGAGTAAAGAGCCGCAAATGCCTTGTTCTCCCGGGAGGCCCATTTAAATTTCAGTTCAATTTACTACCAAGAATAACGCCAAGAAATTTAGCCGATTTAGTCAAATCCAAAGTTACCTCCTGCGGGTAGTTCGAAGTCCGGAAACCTTCTCTTCCTTGTTACCAGGACCATTTCGGCTTCCTAGGCTTCACTCTAAGCCCGCAAACCACAGCCCAAGACGCCATGCAACCAGGAGTAGCACTAAGAATGTCCGATAAATTTTTTAGAAATTTACCCGTAGCGAGAATGACAAAGTCGTCCGCATATGCACACATTTTTTCTTTGATTTTTTTATCTATCTTCTCTCACCAGAAGAAAAGACGTTCCCGAGCCTCGTTGGAGAATTTCTATTCGCCGAGCACCATCACGGATTTCGAAGACTGCCCGGGACTATAACTGCTCTGCATGCCATTACAGCACTCATTTGTCTTGGTCTTGTCAATCAACTCAGGCCTTGTGATAGGCTAGTCCTTGTGCCACTGGAACTATCGAAAGCACTGAGATGGTCAGTCATGCCAAACTTTTTGAGGACATCGCCGGCATGTCCCTCAAGCCTGAAATTCTGGGTCACTAATTGTCTGCGTGGTCACCAGTAGATAAGATTCGGACCATCAAGTGTTCCAAAATATTTGATGTCACATTAGTCAGCTCTAACACACATTGAAATCTTTTTATGAATCCATAGTACCGGTCCATATAATTTCATGTTTGAAGATTATTTCATGCAAATGTTGACCGTGACTGCGCCTCAAATGGTCCATCCGCTTAGTTCAATTTTGGCATAGTCTTTCCAACATTTCGGCCGGTATCTCACGAATAAATGCTTCAATGTAGTCTTCCTAAAAGCTTTAAATCGCACCATCTAGGCGGCAATTGACCAGCCCCGAGAAAAAAATATTCACCGAACTCGCCTCTCAATAAATCCATTGTTACTCGAGCTTAGTGGCATGTAGCACCGTCTTGTTGAAACCACATATCATGCAAGTCAAACTCCTCCAAAAAAAAGTTGGATATCATTTCACTGTAGCGCTCACCATTCACAGGTACGTTACGATTCACATCATCTTTGAAGAAGTACGGTCCAATGTTGCCACCAGCCCATAAACTCGCCTCTCAATAAGTCCATTGTTACTCAAACTTTGTGGCATGTTGCAGCGTCTTGTTGAAACCACATGTCATGCAAGTCAAGCACTTGCATTTTGGGCAAAAAAAAAGTTGGATATCTTCTCACGGCAGCGCTCACCATTCACAGTTACGTTACGATTCGCATCAGCTTTGAAGAAGTACGGTCCAATGTTGCCACCAGCCCATAAACCGCACCAAATTGTGACATAAACCGCACCAAATTGTGACTTTTTCTGGGTGCATTGGTAATTCTAAAAAAAAAGTTGGATATCATTTCACTGTAGCGCTCACCATTCACAGGTACGTTACGATTCGCATTAGCTTTGAAGAAGTACGGTCCAATGTTGCCACCAGCCCATAAACCGCACCAAATTGTGACTTTTTCTGGATGCATTGGTAATTCTTGCAGTGCTTTTGGCTGATCTTCGACAATTCTGCTTATTTATGTACCACCCATTAAGCCAAAAATGAGCTTCGTCGTTCAATGGAAGAAGCGCGCGATGAACTTTCTTAACAGAGCACGCATTTTGATGACAAAATTCAAAAATTTGCAAGCTTTGTTCGCTTGCAAGACGATGCATGGACCAAACTGAAGATGTTTGACAGTGAAACCAAACACAAAACATGCGTGACTTGTTTTAACCAATGTTGCCAAAAAGATAATAGCTAAAAAATCACCCTTTAAAAAGTTATAACAGAACACCAACTGCAAAATTTCAGTAGAATCGAATGAAAATGCGCCCTCTAGCGACCAAGAGTCAAATTTGGAGATCGGTTGAAATGGGTTATGCCACGATTTAGCGGATGGACAGATGGACAGACAGACAAAGAGCCATGCCAATGGACGGACGGACAGTTGAATACAGCTCTCTCGACTTAAAATATCAATCTAGCCATTTTACAAACGTTGTGATGAAGTTGTTATACCTCATCCCATGGTGTTGTGTATAAAAAAAGACAGCTAAATGATGTGAAAACCAGATAAAACGCCCTTAAGTAAGTGATCACAGTTTTTGCACTTCTTCTTCATAGAGCAGGAAAAAAAGAAGCTGGCACAACCGCTCCTATTTCTTACTATCTTTCATCTGCCTGACGGATCTATGCTCGCATTGCAAATGCAAATAAAATTTTTTTACTGCGTTTTTAGAGATTTAGCCGTTTTTTTGCTCTTGTTTTCAAAATAATGCAAAATGTAGCTCATTATGTCATTTAGCTTTACATCGTTGTATGCTTGCAATGCAGCTGCGCTATTATATTTCTTACCCCCTGTCCCCTCAACAAAACAGAAACGAGTGTGCCCGATATGTGTGTTTTTGGCCATGTTAGCAGCGTTTTTAACCAACTTCAGTAACACAATCACAGACAATTTCATTGAAGTTAAAGTTGGCGTTTTAACTGAAATTAATGTGCTTTTGGTTGTCGTCAACGTCGTCATCATCATCGTTGCCGTTTTTCTCGCCGCTTGTTGAAATCATGGCTATAAAACATCATAGACACGTTTCCATTTTCTCCCCATTGGTAGTGCAGTAATGGAGTGGCGTTTGGTTTTACTAGGCAATCTTCTGGCAATTTACATGTTTCGCGGATTGAATGACTTGATCAGTTAACTGTGGAGACTTTGCCATTTTTCCTCCTCTCTGTTTTTAACCGAAGTGCGTTACGTTTGCCACAGTTTTTTCATCTTCCTATGAATTTTTTCATAATTTGTGAAATTATAATCGTAATTTATTGAGCATGTTTAGGCCATTTAGCTTGGAGTTGCATATATTTAGAAGAGAAATGATTAATTGGCAGAGATTTTGTTATTGAAAGACCTCGAAGATTAAATGCGAGTCAAGTAATTTGTCATTATTTACAGCGAGATGTGGTTTTATGAATGTTCAAGGAATAGGAGAGCATGGTGAAATGACATGGCCATAAAGTAACTGAAAATCTAAGATTTTTTTCTAAATCGAAGGATTCTGATTAGTATTTTGAGCCATAGAATCTGGAATCCTGTCTCAGTAAGTTGCTCGTAGGCACATCATACAGGAACGCCAGAAAAACCAACTGGAAACCCTACGCGGAGAGCTTTAACAAAAGGAGCTTCCGACCATAAGCACCCCTCTTATTTGAAACAAGGAGCTCGAACCAGTTTTCAGTAGCCATGTTGAGTAGCAAAGCGAAGAAATGCCCGTTACCTAACCGGGTAAGAGACCTCAGTCGGTTTGATGAAACGGAGTTGTATTTCGGTTACAACTCCCTGCGGACTGGCACTTGTACAGGAAATCCCTTAACAAGTACAAGACCAAGTTGAAAAAGTCTAAGACGACTTCTTGTGAGTCGCTAGAGGTAGTAAAAGAGACCTTATTAATCCTCAGGGATACGAAAACCCTTGGAAGCTTTCTTAGAGAAGACGGAACATGGACGTAGTCTAACGCTGAAACGCTCAAGCAACTGGCAGATAAGTCTAGCTGTGAGACGCTCGAACGACTGGCCCTTAAGCACATCCCTGAGTGTTCGAATGTACCCTAATGGTATCGATGCCCCGTTCATACAACACAGTGCTGGCTGGGACCAGTATAGGAAATCCCTAAACAAGTACAAGACCCAGGTGTGAGACACTCGAAAGACTGGCCCTTAAGCACATCCCTAAATGTTCGAATGTATCCGAATGGTATCGATGCCCCTTTCATACAACACAGTGCGGAATGGGACCAGTAGAGGAAATCCCTAAACAAGTACAAGACCCAGGTGAAATCGCCCAAGGGGCCTTCTTGTGAGTCAATAGAGGGACTCACTCACTGTTCCTCAGGGCTACGAAACGCCTTGGAAGCTTTCTTAGAGAAGACAGGACCCTGATGAAGTCTAAGTCGAAACGCTCAAACAACTGGCTGATAAGCACATTCCTGGGTGCTCGGATATACTCAAATGGTATCGAGGTACCTTTCACACAACCCAGTGGCAAGTCTCTGTCCATGGTCGAGAACATGAGGGGAAGATAGTCAGAGCGGTGCATTCATGTGAATCCCAAAAATCAATGGAACCGGAAGGCGCGACTGCCTGCCACATTGAAAAGACCAGGACCGTATTCCACACGACTCATTGAAATGATTTTTAGAATCTGTGTTATGCTGGATGACTTGCCGACCGATTGGCGGCAGGTTAAGGTGATTTTCATTCAAAAGGTGGGGAAACAAAACCACTCTTTACCCAAGGACGACAGACCTTTATTGGTTTGAGGCTATCAACATGCTTACACAAAGAGTCAATCGGTTGACAGTGCCTTTCATGATTAGGTTGGCTACATCAAAGGAAATTGGGATGAGGGTGACTTGATTGTCAACTATTAGGTTGCCCAAAAAGTAATTGCGGATTTTTCATATAGTCAGCGTTGACAATTTTTTTCACAGCTTGTGACTCTGTAATTGCATTCTTTCTTCTGTCAGTTATCAGCTGTTACTTTTAGCTTGCTGTAGGAAAAAAAGTGTAAAAAAAGTATATTTGATTAAAGTTCATTCAAAGTTTTATTAAAAATGCATTTATTTTCTTTTAAAAAATCCGCAATTACTTTTTGGGCAACCCAATAGACATCCATTGTTGCCGTTCTGTCGGAGATCGGCACTCCCTTCACTTTTAAGAATTGGATCAATAGAACATCGAAGGACCGCATTATCAACGCATCACTAGTGGAGGGTTCGATGAGAAAGATTGTGAACGGAGGAACTCCGCAGGGAGAGAAATTATCCCCTGTTTTTTTGGGTTATGGGGTCTGAGTTCTTTCAAAAAGGAAAGGGTGATGGTCGTTGCCTACACGGATGATGCCGTCCTCATAGTGGGAGGCCGTTTGCTCTCTAATATTATGGACCTCTTTCGTTGAGGAAGCTGTTCGGATGGGAAACCAGAAACTTTGCTGGAGAAGGAACGGCGAGTTAAGGGTTAAAATAGGACGGAATCCTCTCTAATACTTCAGCGTCATAGGATGACATGCTTATCTCAGCGCTACGGTATCCTCCGGGTTGAGTAATGATTAACAAAGGGAGTTAATGCGCACCATTCTTGATGAGCTGGATTATCAACGCATTACTAGCGGAAGGCTCGTTTTAGAAGTTTGTGAACAAAGGAACTCCGCAAGTCGGTTTTTCCCCCCTTTTTGGCTTCTGGGATTTGAGGTCTTTCAAGAAGGAGAGGTTGAAGGTCGCTGCCTATGTATCATAGTGGAAGGTCGTTAGATCTCTCAATTATGGACCTCGTCCGTTGAGGAAGCTTTTCGGATGGGAAAGGCCTAACGTGCTTAACATTAATCGCAGAAAGACTGAGTTGGCATTTTTTACCGGGATAACATCGAGGTAAGGGTCAAAAGGGGACTGAATTCTCTCTAAAACTGCTGCAGCTTGATAGGAAAGAAATGGCTAAGACCGGGGACAATGCAAATTGGCCCATGGGCATTCCATTAAGAAATAGGGATAAACTTCCCACATATCGATGAGTGCTGTCGCATTCAAGTTTAAGCTCAATGATAAGGGACCTCCTTTTTATAGACGAGTCCGAACAGCCTTCCGCAGTGCGACACTTGTTTGGGGAGAAGATTTTACATAGATGCCATACCAAATGTACTGTTCCTCACAAATGTCGCCAGCATTAGGCGGACATACTAATCTCTGCTCTACGGTGGCCTCCAGGGTCGATGCACTAAATGTTTATCTAGGTCAATCCTGCCCTAGGGCTGTTTGATGTGTCATCGTACTCTGAACAGGGTACCGCGACGGTGTTTGTTTCTGAACTAGGAAGAGTGAATACCGAATATGGTTTCAGCAAAGTCGAGTAAAGGGTAACAAGAGGAGTTAATGCGTTCCACTTATATAGCAACTCGTTAAGAAGGAGTTGGGGACGATTCTTACCTATGGCTGTCTGATGTGTCAAAGGGCTGTGGAAAACTTTGCCCTCCGTAGCGTGATCAAGAATGTACAGGGTACCGTAACGTTGCTGATCTCTTGAGTAAGGTCTTTGCACCTTTATGTCAAGTATTAGAAAGATCGCCCTAATGCTGAGGAAGTCAGGCGCTTTTCAAACATGAGGCATACGTCTGTTGTCCTTGGCGATGTAGATGTGGCTCAGCGCCATAATACAAGGCGACTGAATTAATATCAGGGATGTCCTTCCTCGATGGTGGATTGGAAGTCCTTTTCCCAAAAAAAATAGATTTCTAAGTAGGGGGTATTTCACCCTTTCCCGGAATTTCTAACTAATGATGGGGGCACCGGTGCAATGAAGGGCCCATTGAATTTCTTGGTATCAAAAATCATTTGGGCTTCTGGACAGGTGCAGCGTATTTGCGGTCCTGAATATACGGCAAATGAAGTCGATGCGGGTGCGACGCCCCGTTTGGACTATCAAGATATGTATGGACAATCAGGCGAAGTTAAAAGCTTTGCCGTTGGGCCATGTGTGGTTGGTATTGATTAAAGCTTTGTCAAACCATGGGAAAGGCTGTCCGGCTATGCTGAGTTCCGGTGGCAGGAAACAAAGCGACCGACGAGCTAGCGAGGAGTGGATCACTGATTGACTCAGATCGTACTATGGAATCAGTGAGCCCTACCTTGTACGATCTTCTTGGTTGGGGAGACGCTTTCTGTGAGGACCTTGACAATAAAGCGTTGACTGGTGGTGTGGGTTGCAAGGCGGCTCCGTGGCAGAGTATTTCGCGAAACAGAACGCCGCTTATCGGGCGACGAAACCACCGACGAGCTGGCCAAAAATGGATGGCTGACCGGCATATACCATGCTACGGAATCAATGAGCCCATCCCTGTGCTAACTTTTTAGTAGGGATGCCTTCTACGACGACTATGCGAATGAAGCGTGGACCGTTGTTGTGGGTTGCAGGGCGGCGAAGACCCCGTAGACGAGTATTTCGTGAAACAAAACTCCGCTTATCGGGGACGAAGCAGCTGACTTACGCTTATCGTGCTACACAATCAGTGAGCCCATCCCTGTGCGAGCTCTTCGTTAGGGATGCCTTTTACGGCAACCATGTGAATGAAGCGTGCGCTGGTGCTGTAGGTTTCAAGGCGGAAAATGCCCCGTGGCAGAGTATTATGCGAAACAGAACGTCGCTTATCGGGGAATCAAGCAGCCGCCGAGCTAACCAGGTGGATTGATGGATGGATGACTGGCGCATACCGTTCTACGGATTCAGTGAGCCCATCCTAGTGCGAGCTTTTTCTTAGGGATGCCTTCTACGACGACCACTTGAATGAAGCTGGATTGGTGCAGTGGGTTACTAGGTTGAAAATGTAGAGTGTTTCACGAAAAAGGACATCGCTTAACGGAGGATGAAGCGGTCGAAGAGCTGGCCAGAATATATCGTGCATATCGTGCTACGGAACAGGACGTCGCTTATGTTCGGACTACTGGTAGGAGTCCTGACTGGTCACAAAAACGTCGCGCTGGACGCA
The DNA here is from genome assembly GCF_963082655.1 of Stomoxys calcitrans. Lineage (NCBI taxonomy): Eukaryota > Metazoa > Arthropoda > Insecta > Diptera > Muscidae > Stomoxys > Stomoxys calcitrans. Next base: position 41,105,628 of record NC_081556.1, on the reverse strand, counting down.
GGGAGAGTCAGATCTCTGTAAGGTGTGTGATGACGAGCAGAAGCGGGAGACGACCGAGTATTTATCCATGCATGGACAGTTAGCATGGGAGACCGAGCGACAGATGAAAGGAAGGACGGACAAATAATAGAAAGGACGGACAGTCGAAAAAAAAGAAGTTCAGAAAAACTAAAGGAAGGACAGATATAAGGAAGCAAGGACAGCCAGACAGAAGGAAGGAAGGATAGACGGAAGAAAAGACGAACAGACGGAAGTTAGGACAGAGAAAAAAAAAACGGAAGGAAGGACGGACACACAGACGGAAGGAAGGACAAACAGATGCAAAGGCGAACACACGAAAGTTAGGCCGGAAAGAAAAACGAAAGGAAAGACAGGCGTAAGGAAGGAGGGACAGATGGAAGGAAGGCCGAACAGACGGGAGGAAAGACGAACATACAGAACGAAGGAAGGACAGACAGAAGCAAAGACGATCAGACGGAAGTTAGGATGGACAGAAGGAAGAACGGACATACAGAAGAAAAGAAGGACAGACAGAAACAAAGGAAATTAGGATAGATAGACGGAATGAAGGAAGGATAGACAGGAGAAAGGAAGGACAGACGGAAGCAAGGACGAACACGCGGAAGTAAGGCCGGAAAGAAAGACGATTGGAAAGACAGGCGGAAGGAAGGACGGACAGACAGACGGGAGAAAGGACGGACATAAAGAAGGAAGAAATGACAGACAGAAGCAAAGAAGAACAGACGGAAGTCTGTTCGGAAGGATAGTCCGAATGAAGGACACAAAGAAGGAAGGGCAGACGGAAGCAAAGACAAACACACGGAAGTTAGAACGGACAGAAAAACGAAAGGAAGGACAGATCGAAGGAAGGACGGACATACAGAAGGAAGGACGGACATACAGAAGGAAGGACGGACATACAGACGGAAGCAAAAACGATCGGACGGAAGAAGAATTGAAGGAAGGATGGACAGAAGGATTGAAGGACAGATGGACAGCAGGAAGGAAGGACAGATAGATGCATAGACGAACACACTGAAGTGAGGCCGGAAAGAAAAATGAAAGGAAAGACAGGCGTAAGGTAGGAGGGACAGATGAAAGGAAGGACGGACAGATGGAAAAATGGACGGACAGATGGAAAAATGGACGGACAGGCGGAAGGAAGGACGATCAGACGGAAGTTAGTAAGGATAGTTCGAATGAAGGACATGAAGAAGGAAGGGCAGACGGAAGCAAAGACGAACACACGGAAATTAGAACGGACAGAAAAACGAAAGGAAGGCCAGATCGAAGGAAGGACGGACATACAGACGGACAACAAGGTCAGACGGAAGCAAAAACGATCGGACGGAAGACGGGCAGAAGGATTAAAGAAGGATGGACAGCAGGAAGGAAGGACAGATAGATGCAGAGACGAACACGCTGAAGTGAGGCCGGAAAGAAAAACGAAAGGAAAGACAGGCGTAAGGTAGGAGGGACAGATGGAAGGAAGGACGGACATTTGGAAAGATGGCCGGAGAGGCAGAAGGAAGGAAGGACAGACAGAAGCAAAGACGATCAAATGGACGGAAGCAAAGACAAACACACGGAAGTTAAAACGGACAGAAAAACGAAAGGAAGGACAAATCCAAGGAAGGACGGACATACAGAAGGAAGGACGGACATACAAACGGAAGCAAGGTCAGACGGAAGCAAAAACGATCGGACGGAAGACGGGCAGAAGGATTGAAGGAAGGATGGACAGCAGGAAGGAAGGACAGATGGATGCAAAGACGAACACACTGAAGTGAGGCCGGAAAGAAAAATGAAAGGAAAGACAGGCGTAAGGTAGGAGGGACAGATGGAAAGATGGACCGACAGATGGAAAGATGGACGGAGAGGCAGAAGGAAGGAAGGACAGACAGGAGCAAAGACGATCAAATGGTAGTTAGGATGAACATAAGGATTGAAGGAAGGATGGACAGCAGGAAGGATGGACAGCAGGAAGGATGGCAGCAGGAAGGATGGACAGCAGGAAGGATGGACAGCAGGAAGGATGCACAGCAGGAAGGATGGACAGCAGGAAGGATGGACAGCAGAAAGGATGGACAGCAGGAAGGAAGGACAGGCAGACAGAAGGGAGGAAGGACGGACATACAGAAGGAAGGATGGACAGACAGAAGAAAAGACGATCAGAGGGAAGTTGGGATGGACAGACGAAATGAAGGAAGGTTGGACAGTAGGAAGGAAAGACAACGGAAACAAAGACGAACACACGGAAGTCAGACGATAGGAATCAATCAATCCCATGGCAGCCGGTTGTACGTACCGGATTGACCCGATGGAATCTTCATCGGCAAGGGCTGCCGCCTCAGTGTACGTGTTCGTCTTTTTTCGTCATGGGAGAGGCACATCCCGGGGTGCCTTCTCCGTATGCTTTTGGTCCGTGCCGGGATTGAAAAGAACCCCGGACCCTGGTTCTGTTCCGTTTGCCAGAACCGCCTTCATCATCGGTCAGTGTCGGTGAGGTGTAACAGGTGCTTGGAGTGGGTACATTTCCGTTCTTGCTCTGGCCTAACTTCGCTACGGGAGTATAGTCATACTGGCTATGTCGCTAGGTGCTGTGCGAACTCAGCCAGCAGTGGGTCACAAGCGTCGCCGTCGTCGCCTTCGGCGTCCTCGTCGTCGGACTATGTGACCCCCCCGACCTCTCCCGTACGGCAATTTATGCAAAGACAGCACCCTAGCCCTACTATTGCCAGGCCAGTGTCGGGAAATGTATCGTTCCTGCAGTTAAACTGCAATGGACTGCGAGGCAAGATTGATGAGATTGTGGATTTTATGAGTCGGAAGAGCATATCGGTCGCAGCGATCCAGGAGACAAAGCTGACTAACACCTGCAGCTTGCACAGTTGTCACGGCTACAATGTGCTACGTAAGGATCGCTCAAGGAATGGAGGTGGGGGATTGGCCTTCGTTATACACCATTCCGTGCAGTATAGACCTATCTCGCCTGCGCTTGACGCTAGTGACCCATACATGGAATGTATGGGGGTAGCAGTCAAGTCTGGTACTGCCGAGATAGAGATATACAACGTGTATATACCGCCGGTTGGCAGCTGTGTCCCGATTAATGGCCAGGCCTACAGCCCCGACATAAGTGGGTTGCTATCTGGCCATAGTCGTCTGGTTCTGGGGGATTTCAATGCACATCACTCGTCATGGCATTCTCCCCTAGGCAACGACCAGCGTGGCATAGCTTTGGCAGAGCAGATAGATAGCTCCACGTTTTGCACGGTGAATGAGGATGCCCCCACTAGGATTACGAGGAGGTGCAGCAGCTCGCCAGACATCTCAATCGCATCCCCTGATCTCCTGAGTGACGTATCCTGGCAAGCCGTCATCTCTTTGGGGTCAGACCACCTCCCCATAATCCTCACCATCGACCGACCACCCGACTTCATAACCTCTGAGCGCCGAACGTTCATCAACTATAAGAAGGCCAATTGGACTGGCTTCAGAGAGTATACCAATCGCCGCTTCAATGAACTGCCACCCCCCTCTGATGTGCTTGTGGCCGAGAGGAAATTCCGAGACATCATCAACGCAGCAGCCGCTCGCTTTATTCCGGTCGAATACCGCAAGTGCGACCCAATTTCCCGGCGCAAGCAGTGGTACTCGCAGACGAGCGTGATGGGATTCGTGCTATGGACCCCGCTAACCCCAGAATCAGCGAGCTGAATCTGGAAATAAACAGGGTAGTCAACGAACATAAGCGGAATTTGTGGCTGGAACACTTGGAGCAATGTAACTTAGGCACCGGTGCAGGCAAATTGTGGGCCACTGTTAAGTCTCTCTCGAACCCCGGTAGACGGGACGACAGGACCTCAGTCACTTTTGGCGAGTTAACCGTGACTGATCCGAAGAGATGCGCCAGGTTGTTCAACCGTCAATTTATCGTGCATCCCGAGAGAGACAGGGCAAGGAGAAGAGCCATTCGCCGTATTCGTGGTCTCCGAGCCGATGAACAGCCATCACAATTTACCGTGGGCGAAGTTACGAATGTCATCCGTGGCGCCAAATCTTCCAAGGCGTTGGGCCCCGACGGAATCTCTACATTGATGCTGAAGAATCTGGATTTACCTGGAGTTGAGTACCTTACCACTGTCCTTAACCTGTCATTGAACACTCTTATAGTTCCCGATGTCTGGAAAATGGGCAGAGTGATCCCGCTACTGAAGCCTGGTAAAGACCCGAGTTTGGGGGAGTCGTACAGACCGATCTCCCTTCTCTCACCAGTGGCTAAGACGCTTGAGGCATTACTCCTCCCGAGCCTCGTAGGAGAATTTCCATTCGCCGAGCATCAACACGGATTTCGGAGACTGCACAGCACAACAACAGCTTTGCATGCCATCACCACACACATTTGCCGTGGCTTCAATCAACCCAGGCCATGTGATAGGACGGTCCTCGTGGCATTGGACCTATCGAAGGCATTCGACACGGTCAGCCATGCCAAATTATTTGAGGACATCGCCAACACGTCCCTCCAGCCAGGCCTTAAACGTTGGGTCGCGAATTATCTGTGTGGCCGCCAGTCATTTGTGGAATTTAGGGATAAGAAGTCAAAACACCGTAGAGTGAAACAGGGAGTTCCCCAAGGCGGGGTGATATCTCCGGCTCTGTTTAACCTCTACCTTTCCTCCATCCCACCTCCTCCAGACGGCATAGAGATCGTATCATATGCGGACGACTGTACGATCTTGGCATCAGGCCCCCCACCCATTGATGACATCTGCGATAGGTTGAACGTCTACCTCAACGAGCTTGCCTCATATTTCGCTGCAAGAAATCTGAAGATATCCGCCACCAAATCTTCAGCCACACTGTTCACTACAAATACGCGTGAGGTGAATTCTGAGCTGACTGTGATGGTCGATGGAGAATTGATTCCGACCATCAAGTGTCCCAAAATACTTGGCGTCACATTTGACAGCTCCTACACTTTCTCCCCACATGCCACAGCAATCTGCAATAAAGTCAAAAGTAGAAACAAGGTCCTCAAGTCACTCGCTGGCAGCACTTGGGGTGCAGACAAAGAAACCTTGTTGACCACGTACAAAGCAATTGGCCGGTCTGTGGTAAGTTATGCAGCGCCAGTGTGGTCACGTCAGCTTTGTGACACGCAGTGGAATAATATTCAGATCTGTCAGAATGCCGCCCTCCGAACTGCGACGGGCTGCCTCCTTAGTTCTCATGTGGACCACCTCCACCAGGAGACAAAGATCCTACCAGTGCGAAGACATAACTACATGCTGTCTAAGCAATACCTTTTGGGCTGTTATCGCAGAAATCATCCAAATCATCATCTTGTGGATAGATACCCACCGCCCAGAAGCCTTAAGGTAGATCTACATGATCTAGAGCGTGAGGTCCAGCGCTACAAGAGAGAACCTCTAGATCAAGCGGCATATCAAGCGGGTCTGAACAACATTCATGCAGACACGGTAGCAGACGCGTTAACTGGCTACCGGGTGAATGTAGTCCTTGGAGTACGACCGCCACCCATTGCACCCGAAGAAATCGACCTCCCCCGGCAAACCAGAGTGATTCTGGCTCAATTACGTTCCGGCAGATGCAGCCGCCTCAATTCCCACAGAGCTAGGATTGATGCCGACGTGCAAGATGTATGTCCCGACTGTAACCAGGGACCGCACGATACACGTCACCTGTTTAACTGCCCGGCCAGACCCACTCGACTCAGACCCAGATCCCTGTGGACGCACCCCATCTTAGTCGCGGAGTTCCTGGGTCTTGACACTCAACAGAATCAAGCAGACGAAAGATAGTACACAATAAACTGCTACAACAACAACGATAGGAATAAGGGCAAGACGGAAGGAAGAGTGGACAAAAGCATGGCAGGAAAGACGGAAGGATAAACAGTAGGGAGGAAAAGTGGACACGTGGATGGACTCGGATGGATAGACGGACAAAAGAAATAAATGGAAGAAAGGACGGAGAGACAAAAGCAAAGACGAACAGGCGGGAGTAAGGAAGAGCAGACGGAAGGACGAACAGAAGTAGAAAGAGAGGACACATGGACAGAATAACGGATGGACAGACGGACGAACACGACTAAATCGACTTATAATGAAAATTTTAAATTGTACGCCTTATAGGAGGTGTTCGAGGTGTTTAAAAGAAACGAACAAATAATTATACCCTCTAATTATATAGGGGAGGCCATAAAAACAAATGCAGCTGCACTCCAGCATAAAATTATCAACAATAAAATCATTACAAACTAATTAAAAAAGGTTAAATATCTTTACAATGAACTCATTTCGTTGAATTGCCAATGCAGCAGCGGCATAAGCAATGCGTCAACAACAAACAACAACCACATAGTCATCGTCATCATCATATCGTCAATATAACCTCATAAATGGGCCATTAAATCAAGTGATCAACAAGAACGAACGTGTGCCCCTATAAAAAAAAAAAAAAACAAAAAAAAAAATACAAGTGATCACTTCACTCCACCTCCTTCTCAAACAAGCAACTTGGAAGATATTGAAGGCAATCATATTCATTATTGCAGCACTTTGTTATGGCGGTTTTTTTTTGTTCGTTTTCGAATGATTTCGATTTTTGTTCTTAAATGAATACAAATCACAAATTATTTAAATGAATTTAAATTATTGCTCATTGAAAATGGTACATCAGAGTGGCGTTTGCCAATGAATTCCAAATGTATGGAATCCACTACACTACTACTCAGCAACCAACCTATGGTGATGGAGGGGAGTAAGGAAATTCACAAAATTATCAGCAGTAAATCAAAGCTAGAATGCGGCCGCCACAAATCAGTGCCAAGCAACGCCTGACTGCACCACTGTCTGCCCCACTGCCTAACTGGCTGCCTGACTAGAGGTTACGAAATATTGCAAAAGAAGATCGAACCAAATACGCCTTTGTCTGCATCAATTAATGGAGACTTTCTCCAATATTCTACCTCTTTTTGTTTTCTCCCCAGCTGCCTCTGGCCCATCCAGAATTGTTGAGCTTTGGTACAAAAAAAAAAACGAATTATGTTTTAATTTACCCCAGGGCATTGGAGATCTTAATGAAATCCATTCGCTGTGGAAAAGAGCCAAGGCTGAATTAATTAAGGCAGTGATTTCTACACCAACAAAAATGAAATCTTTGATCAGTTAGCAATTATTCGAAATTTCAGCTCTAACAAGGAAACGATAAGGGAATGAAACATAAGATAGAAGATTAAAAAAATGTTTACAATTATTTTCCTTCAGCATGGTTGGCTCTCAGAAATTCAGAACAGAAAGCTTTCCCTATAATGCGGCACAATGGCACAATACTTAGAATATACCCTGAAATCCTTGCTTGATTAACAGCTTCATTAGGAGAGATTAGGACCACTGTCTTCACCCTAGAAGAAGGTAGAAGTGAAAAAGCAGATAGAACTTCACCCCCGTAAGTTGCAATAGAGTAGAAACGGCAGTTGCATTAGGTCACGACGGGTGGCCTAGTGGCCTAGAAGGCCTTCTGTGGGGTCTTCGCCAAGCAGCTCGCAGAGGGGAGGGCTCGATGATTCTGTGGCACTTATCAACAATCCATTCCAGGCCAACTTCGTTCCCCAACACCACCTTGATGGGCCGGAACCCAGCGCTTCCCATGATTCAAAGAAGTTCTTTGTCAGTTACCTAGTCTCGACCCCAAATGGAGCCGAGTCAATGTCTTCAGTGCATCTTAACTGTCCATATATGTCGGGCAGTGTGATCGGACCACCTCTCACGCATAAAAATCATCTCTAGTGCCTTCAGAACCCCAAAGATGTCCGCCTTAAAGACGATGATTGACTGATTTGATTAACAACGAAGACTCCACGGTGCCTTCATCCTTGTATGCAGAAAGTCCAGAAAAGGCTGTATATCCCCAGCCCAGAACCCAAAACTTCAAAGACCACCGTTTAAAACACGCTGATTATGTGATTCCGAGTGACTCAATGAAGACTTTTGCCCCGGTGCCCCCATACGAGTATGAAGAAGGTTGCGGGAAAGGCGATGGACCCTCCAACCAAAAATCCCTTTTCGACAAACGGTGTCGAACCCATCAACAAGGAAGGTCTCTTTCTTGTTGATGGGCTCTATCACATTACATAAAGCATACCGCCGAGCTGATCTCCATCCGTCAACAGAACAGAAAAATGTCCAAAGATTGAGAAGCAACTGTTCCTTCACTCCCACAATCCTAAGGCGATCTTCTTTGCCACATAACCTATATAAAGATGCAAAAGCCCAAGATCACCTCTCTTGGGGCCCTCCTTGTTGATCCAGAGATCAGCACCGCCGCGGTACCCCAAAACTTCTCTACCATCTTCCCGGGGTCGCAATTAATCAAAGCTCAATTCCACACCAGCCATTGATAGGTGAGAGCAGGCTGCACAACCGCCATAAACAGGCAGGAGAGCAGGTTCTCTCCTGCTCTCCTGCCAGCTTCCCTCTCCTGGTGAAAATTATCAGCTCAGTCTTCCCGGACTTCCCAGACTGCTTCCCTAAGGTTCACTGAACGGGGTCCGCTATAGGCGAGAAGAAACGACCACTTACCACGATGACGAGGTCTTTCGAATAGGCAATGAGTTGCGGCAGGAGCAATGTGCATTCAACCCCTTTTGACAACATCCCTGCCATTTCCTTCTCCATCTTAATATTCGGTCAAGAATCACGCCCATGTACTTATGGTTCGAAAAAGCGGCAGCTCCAACCCGTACAGGACAAGTCCCCTGAAAGTACCCAGCTAGTGAAAAGTGCCAGCTCAGTGTTCGCGGGACTTAGGCCACTTCTGTTGGCCCTCGCCCATCCAGACCGCTTCCTCAAGGTCCCCTGAACGAGGTCCGCTATGGTAGAAAAGAAACGACCACCCACCACGATGACGATGTCCTCCGAGTATATAATGAGTTGCGACACGAGCAAAGCGCATTCAGTCCCCTTTTTTACAAATTCCCTGACATTTTCTTCCCCATCGAAGTTTTCGGTCAAGAATCACGCCTAACTACTTGAAGTCCGAGAGAGCGGCAGCTCCAACCCCTACAGGACAAGTTCCCTGAAAACACCCAGCTTCCATCTCCTGGTGAAAAGTATCAGCTCAGTCTTCCCGGAATTCACAGACTGCTTCCCTAAGGTTCACTGAACGAGGTCCGCTATAGGCGAGAAGAAACGACCACTTACCACGATGACGATGTCTTTCGAGTAGGCAACGAGTTGCGGCAGGAGCAAAGTGCATTCAACCCCTTTTGACAACATCCCTCATATTTCCTTCTCGATCTTAGTGTCCGGTTAAGAATCACGCCCATGTACTTAAGGTTCGAAAAAGCGGCAGCTCCAACCCGTACAGGACAAGTCCCCTGAAAGTACCCAGCTAGTGAAAAGTGCCAGCTCAGTGTTCGCGGGACTTAGGCCACTTCTGTTGGCCCTCGCCCATCCAGACCGCTTCCTCAAGGTCCCCTGAACGAGGTCCGCTATGGTAGAAAAGAAACGACCACCCACCACGATGACGATGTCCTCCGAGTATATAATGAGTTGCGACACGAGCAAAGCGCATTCAGTCCCCTTTTTTACAAATTCCCTGACATTTTCTTCCCCATCGTAGTTTCTGGCCAAGAATCACGCCTAACTACTTGAAGTCCGAGAGAGCGGCAGCTCCAACCCCTACAGGACAAGTCCCCTGAAAACACTTAGCTTCCCTCTCCGGCTGAGAAGTAACAGCTCAGTCTTCCCGGACTTCACAGCCATTTCCTTCCCCAAGGTTCACTGAACGAGGTCCGCTATAGGCGAGAAGAAACGACCACTCACCACGATGACAATGGCTTTCGAGTAGGCAACGAGTTGCGGCAGGAGCAAAGTGCATTCAATTCCTTTTGACAACATCCCTGCCATTTCCTTCTCCATCTTAGTATTCAGTCAAGAATCACGCCCAAGTACTTAAGGTTCGAAAAACGGCAGCTTCAACTCGTACAAGACTCCCCTGAAAGCACCCAGCTAGTGAAAAGTGCCAGCTCAGTGTTGGCGGGACTTAGGCCACTTCTGTTGGCCCTCGCCCATCCAGACCGCTTCCTCAAGGTCCCCTGAACGAGGTCCACTATGGTAGAAAAGAAACTGTCATCCACCACGATGACGATGTCGTCGGAGTATGCAAAGGGTTACGACAGCAGCAAAGTGCATTCAGTCCCCTTTTGACAAATTTCCTGACATTTCCTCCTCCAACGTAGTTTCTGGCCAAGAATCACGCCTAACTACTTGAAGCCCGAAAGAGCGGCAGCTCCAATCCCTACAGGACAAGTTCCCTGAAAACACCCAGCTTCTCTCTCCGGCTGAGAAGTATTAGCTCAGTCTTCCCGGACTTCCCAGACTGCTTCTCCAAGGTCCACTGAACGAGGTCCGCTATAGGAGAGAAGAAACGACCACTTACCACGATGATGATGTCTTTCTAGTAGGCAACGAGTTGCGTCAGGAGCAAAGTTCATTCAACCCCTTTTGACAACATCCCTAACATTTCCCTCTCGATCTTAGTGTCCGGTTAAGAATCACGCCCATGTACTTAAGGTTCGAAAAACGGCAGCTCCAAAGCGTACAGGACAAGTCCCCTGAAAGCACCCAGCTGGTGAAAAGTGCCAGCTCAGTGTTCGCGGGACTTAGGCCACTTCTGTTGGCCCTCGCCCATCCAGACCGCTTTCTCAGAGTCCCCTGAACGAGGTCCGCTATGGTAGAAAAGAAACGGTCACCCACCCCGATGACGATGTCGTCCGAGTATGTAATGAGTTGCGACAGGAGCAAAGCGCATTCAGTCCCCTTTTGACAATTTTGACAACATCCCTAACATTTCCCTTTCGATCTTAGTGTTCGGTCAAGAATCATGCCCATGTACTTAAGGTTCGAAAAACGGCAGCTTCAACTCGTACAGGACAAGTCCCCTGAAAGCACCCAGCTAGTGAAAAGTGTCAGCTCAGTGTTCGCCGGACTTAGGCCACTTCTGTTGGCCCTCGCCCATCCAGACTGCTTCCTCAAGGTCCCCTGAACGAGGTACGCTATGGTAGAAAAGAAACGACCACCCACCACGATGACGATGCCGTCCGAGAATGCAATGAGTTGCGACAGGAGCAAAGCGCATTCAGTCCCCTTTTAACAAATTCCCTGACATTTCCTCCTCCAACGTAGTTTCTGGTCAAGAATTACGCCTAACTACTTGAAGCCCGAGAGAGCGGCAGCTCCAACCCCTACAGGACAAGTCCCCTGAAAACACCTAGCTTCCCTCTCCTGGTGAAAAGTATCAGCTCAGTCTTCCTAGGGCTTAGGCCACATCTGTTGGCCCTTGCCCATCCAGACTGCCTTTTGAACCCACTACGATGACGATGTCGTAGGCAAGGAGTTGCGACACAAGCACAGCGGTTTCAGTGCCCTTTTGACAGCTTCCCTGATTTTTCTTCTACAGCTTAGTTTCTGGTCAAGCATCATGGCCAAGTACTTGGCCTAGGGAGAGGCCGGTAGCTCTATCCTATCAATGAATGATCCTCTGAAAACACCCAACTGGTGGAAAAAGCCAGCTCAGTTTTTCCGCCTTCGGGATAAACACTACTCTAACCATCCTCCACCCAGTCGGTACATAAGCAGCTACTAAAAATCACCTCCAGGAGTTTTTAAGCATATGGTCCCACCGGGGCCGCCGTAGCTCAGAGGTTAGAGTGTCCACCATTGGCGCTGAAAGCCAAGGTTCAAATCCAGACGAGAACATCAGAAACAATTATCAGCGGTGGCTATCCCCTCCTAGTAATAGATAGACGATCTCTAATCATGTAAGAGAAGTATCGCCGCTAGTTCTTAATAAAGTGTTCATGGGCATGGGCTGATAGACAGTGTGCTGAGGATATGGAAAAAAACTTTTCAAGCTATTGGTAACCGAATTTCCTCTACAGCTCAGTTTCTGGTCAAGCATCACGGCCAAGTACTTGGCCTACGGAGAGGGCGATAGCTCTATCCTATCAATGAGTGATCCTCTGAAAACATCCAACTTCCGCCAACTGGCGGAAAAAATCAGCCATCCTCCACCCAGTCGGTATATAAGCAGCTACTAAAAATCACCTCTAAGAGTTGTTAAACATACGGGACGCCGTAGCTCAGAGGTTAGAATGTCCACCATTGGCGCTGAAGTACTGGGTTCAAACCACAACATTAGAAAAAATTATCAGCGGTGGCTGAGGCGATAGCTGTTAATTTTTGCGAAATCTCGAACAGATAGACAGCGTGCTAAGGATATGGAAAAAAGACTATTCTCAGCTCTTGGTAACCGAAAGTGGGTACAAAAATACAACAGAAAGAATTCCTCACCAAGTTTAGTATGGAATCCGCCTTGTCATAAACAAGTCAGCATAGCACTAATCCGGTTAAAGAACAACAAGGCAGCAGGTGCCGATGGGTTACCAGCTAAACTATTTAAGTTCGGAAGTTATACCCTATTGAGACATTTGAATTAGCTGGTTTGCGCAATCTGACTAGAAGAACGCATAATCAATGATGGGCACCTTGGCATACTAAGTTCCGTAAACAGAAAAGAAGACAAGAATAAGTCTCCTTCCCATCGCATGCAGAATTCGTTCGAGAAGACTCTGTGAAAGATTATAATCTTAAACAGCCAGAAAATTGGCTCTTATCAATGCGGTTTTCGATTTGTTAAATCCATCGTAGACCAGATAGTCACACTACTCAACATTTTGTAAGCCCGAATTGCTCAAAAGAATTTGCATTTGAGTTTGCCTTATAGGCGCCATAAAAGGCTTCCACAAGTGACACCTGTAAAACTGTTGGTGTTAAATGCTTGCAGAAATTCTTTACATAAACTTTCCTCATCCTTTTAGCTTTCTGGTGATTTCTTTCTTTTGCAAAACTTCTCTTTTAAACTTAAGAACCTCCTACACTATAATGCACTTTAAGCCAGCCATAGCAAGCCGGTAAATATAGGTTAATTTAACATAATTTATTATAGCCTTTACTTCATTTCACATTCCGTTTTTATTGCCAGCAAAATTCCAATAAATCCTGTTTTTGTACTTAATATGCATTAACCATATTCACTTAAGCACATAAAAATCCGTGTTTAAAATTCTTTAAATAACTTTAGCACTATGTCTGTCCCAGCGTTCATCTGTCTGTCCGTCTACCAGTCCTTACCCCTTAACCACAGCTGTCCGTCCGTCCATTCGTCTTTCTGTCTGTCTATCTTTCACATGGCCTGGCCTGGCCTGACTTGATGATGATGACGAGCAACAACAATGGCAATGTTACAAACAAAAAAAAAATTGATATGTTGCCAATAATAATGCGATATTTGCAGCAATAAAAATAAAGACAATCAAACATTGCCAAAGCGGCCCAAGAAATAAAGCAACGAATGCTAAAAGAAACTGATTTGAGTTATCACAAAACTCATAAATAACACACACAATATAAATGTTCATTACCGTTAAAATTACTGGAGTGGGAGAAGGAGAGGTGGTGCGAGAAAAAGGGTAATAGGGTTGGTGGTGGTAATAAACAAACTAAAAAAGATGGAGTTTAATTTAGGAAAAAGTAAAAACGTGTAAGGTTTGAACAGAACGTTCTCAAAGTGAGTTGAGCTGCTGAATAATAACAAGGCAGCAGAAGCCGATGGATTGCCAGCTGAGCTTTAAGATCGTTGGCGACAAACTAATGAAGCCCTCATACAGGCACATTCTTCCGCAGAACCTAAGGTCTTCCCAACCATGTCAAGCCATCTCTGCGAGATTGTAAAATTCGTGTAAGGTGTGAACAGAACCTTCTCAAAGTGAGTTGAGCGGCTGAAGAACAACAAGGCAGCAGAAGCCGATGGGTTTGCCAGCTGAGCTATTTAAGATCGTTGGCGTCAAGCCATCTCTGCGATATTGTAAAGTTCGTGTAAAGTTTGAACAGAACCTTCTCAAAGTGAGTTGAGCGGCTGAGGAACAACAAGGCAGCAGAAGCCGATGGGTTTGCCAGCTGAGCTATTTAAGATCGTTGGCGACAAACTGATGAAGCCCTCATACAGGCATATCCTTCCGCAGAACCAAAGGTATTTCATAGGGCTTCCCAACCATGTCAAACCATCTCTGCGAGATTGTAAAGTTCGTGTAAGGTGTGAACAGAACCTTCTCAAAGTGAGTTGAGCGGCTGAAGAACAACCAGGCCGCAAGAGCTGATGGGTTTGCCAGCTGAGCTGTTTAAGATCTTTGGCGACAAACTAATGAAGCCCTCATACAGGCACATCCTTCCGCAGAGTCAAAGGTAATTCAAAGGTCTTCCCAACCATGTCAAACCATCTCTGCGAGATTGTAAAGTTCGTGTAAGGTGTGAACAGAACCTTCTCAAAGTGAGTTGAGCGGCTGAAGAACAACCAGGCCGCAAGAGCTGATGGGTTTGCCAGCTGAGCTATTTAAGATCGTTGGCGACAAACTGAGGAAGCCCTCATACAGGCATATCCTTCCGCAGAACCAAAGGTATTTCAAAGGTCTTCTCAACCATGTCAAACCATCTCTGCGAGATTGTAAAGTTCGTGTAAGGTGTGAACAGAACCTTCTCAAAGTGAGTTGAGCGGCTGAAGAACAACAAGGCAGCAAGAGCCGATGGATTGCCAGCTGAGCTGTTTAAGATCTTTGGCGACAAACTAATGAAGCCCTCATACAGGCACATCCTTCCGCAGAGTCAAAGGTAATTCAAAGGTCTTCCCAACCATGTCAAGCCATCTCTGCGAGATTGTAAAGTTTGAACAGAACCTTCTCAAAGTGAGTTGAGCGGCTGAAGAACAACAAGGCAGCAGAAGCCGATGGATTGCCAGCTGAGCTATTTAAGATCGTTGGCGACAAACTAATGAAGCCCTCATACAGGCACATTCTTCCGCAGAACCAAAGGTATTTCAAAGGTCTTCCCAACCATGTCAAGCCATCTCTGCGAGATTGTAAAGTTCGTGTAAAGTTTGAACAGAACCTTCTCAAAGTGAGTTGAGCGGCTGAAGAACAACCAGGCAGCAAGAGCCAATGGGTTGCCTGTTGTGCTATTTAAGATTGTTGGCGACAAACTGATGAAGCCCTCATACAGGCACATTCTTCCGCAGAACCAAAGGTATTTCATAGGGCTTCCCAACCATGTCAGGCCATCTCTGCGAGATTGTAAAGTTCGTGTAAAGTTTGAACAGAACCTTCTCAAAGTGAGTTGAGCGGCTGAAGAACAACCAGGCCGCAAGAGCTGATGGGTTTGCCAGCTGAGCTATTTAAGATCGTTGGCGACAAACTAATGAAGCCCTCATACAGGCACATCCTCCCGCAGAGCCAAAGGTATTTCAAAAGTCTTCCCAACCATGTCGAGCCATCTCTGCGAGATTGTAAAGTTCGTGTAAGGTGTGAACAGAACCTTCTCAAAGTGAGTTGAGCGGCTGAAGAACAACAAGGCAGCAGAAGCCGATGGATTGCCAACTGAGCTATTTAAGCTCTTTGGCGAAAAACTCAATGGTATACAAATGTTTCTATGCAGCTTTCAGAAGTTGTGTTTATAGCCCAGGATGCATAGCCCAATACTTTCCATGGATGTTAGTGGCCAAAGTCCTATACGAAAAGTTTTAAAGAAATTGGATGAAAAGTGGCCCTCTGGTAGCTAAAGATGGGAAATCGAAAGATTAGTTTATAAAGCAGATTATGGGCCTCTTAGAACGAATTTTGCATGGATATTGGAAATCAGAACACAGCACCAGGTACATAACCTAAGCCAAATCGGATACAAAAAGTTCGAAAAAGACAAATCGGAATTTGGTTCATTTATAGTCCCAATCTAGACGAGACATCTCAGTCAATGTGTATGTCATGACAGGTCAATGTCTAATAACAAGCTGTAAGGACATCGAAGAAGAAGTGGCTACAGAACACCTTCTGTGTGTGTGTCCCACACTGGCAGTCATAAGGAGTTCCACTATAGGTTCCCACTTTGAAAACCTGCCTGACCTGCCTGGGGATTTGAACATTCGCAAGTTGTTGGGTTTTTTAAAGCGATCTGGATGGTTGAACGGTGGGAACTAGAAGGCATCTTCCTTCTTTTGTTTCCGTGGTATCACCATGGACGTTAACGTCTAAGTGAGTCTGATGACAGATTGCCACTTAAACCTAACCTAACCTGACCTAATCCTAATCAAGGGGTGTGGATTATAATCCACCCCATGACACTATGGACCGAAATGCAACCGCGAAAATATTTAAGACAGAAATTTCGTACTGCTCTCACAAAATCTCTGATCGTTTCTTATTCAATGCCCCTAAGCCGGTTCAAATCTGGTATCGCATCCGCACCCAACAACAGGGGTCTGTAAGGTGCGACAGCCGGAAATTGAGATAGGGAATGTTGTGCCACACACTGGGCAGACGATTTGGCGGTGAAGGCCTGAGGACTGCCATCAAGGCAAGATGACCAACTTAAGGGCCCTGCTAACAGACGTCCAGACCTCCTAGGTCCTTGAAATTTCCAACGTGATCTCGATTGATTTCAAATTTCACAGAGATATCTCTAACTGTTCTCAATTCTTTAAATTCTATCCCACTGTGCGTCCATCTTCTCTTTTTCTTTTCCGAAAATAGCTAACCCAAGTCAGAGCCATGACATGAGCTCGGTGTTCCAAGCACTCCGCCATGCATTTGAACTTCACTAAGCTTGAACCCAAAGCCTTAAGGCCCTCTCTACTGTCCGCTAAGAACCAGAGTTTCAAAGGTCCAGTATTATTTTTCGGACTAACCTCCCACTTTATACCGAACATCCTTCAGCAGGAATAGAGGGCGCATATCGCTTTTCGGCATCTAGGACTGAGGACTAGGACCAAATATTAATTTTCCTTCAACAAATGATTTTGTCCCAAAACAGGAGTATAAAATCTGATATCTTTGATCTCTGAGTGAAGAGGAGCATCTCTGGTTTTCCTGGTTTCGTCCTCAATCGATTTTCCGTATACCATTTCGACTGTTTTCCTAGTATCCTTTCCATAAACTCCTCAAAAACAGGAGTATAAAATCCGGTATCTTAGATCTCTGAGTGCAGAGGAGCAGCCTTGATTTTGCTGAGTTCGTCCTCAATGCATTTCTCGTATCCCATCTCGACAGTCTTCCTAGTAACCTTTTCATAATCTTGCTGATCGTTTACAGAGATCCTGTTGAGATCCAATAGCATTGCCTTTACGACTCGGTTCCCGGGATTTCGGCGGTAACAAACCTTTTGGGACTGAAGAAAGGAAATCGGAAGGTTATATCAGGTAATAGACCGTGGTCCATGAACCGGTGGAGGCCACCGTAGCGCAGAGTTTAGCATTTCTGCCTATGACACTGAACGCCTGGGTTCGAATCCTGGCGAGAACAAAGCAATATGTCTATAATTTCAGCCAATGGGGTAAGAAATGCGTCATCAGGGAGCTCATGATGCGAATTCAGATTCGGTCCATATAAATTCCAATCGACCTCAGTCTTAGACCAACATTGAGAGGAGTTACAAAAGATATGACGATTTTAGACGAGGTTCAAGAAGAAAATGTGGATAATAAAGCGTCCCATGCCATTAGGGATATACACCATAGCCAGCCATCCCGGTACGGGATGCACCTCACTAGCTGGAACTTTAAGTTTTGATCTGTGTGGTGTTCTTTGCTTCCACAGATTGCGAATAGTGGAATGTTCCACACGGAGTAGCTGCAACGACGGTCGCGAACAATCCGCGGTATCGAGCGGAGAGTCTTGAGTGAGAGGTCGGGTGACACCGGCTCTTGCACAAATACTGGGTTGCCCAAAAAGTAATTGCGGATTTTTCATATAGTCGGCGTTGACAAATTTGTTCCCACCTTGTGACTCTGTAATTGCATTCTTTCTTCTGTCAGTTGTCAGCTGTTACTTTTAGCTTGCTTTTGAAAAAAAAGTGTAAAAAAAGTATATTTGATTAAAGTTCATTCTAAGTTTTATTAAAAATGCATTTACTTTCTTTTAAAAAATCCGCAATTACTTTTTGGGCAACTCAATACTAAGAGCTTTAAATAACAAATGGCCGCTGTGTTCCCGCGGCGATTGGTCCTTTGGACCGGAATGAACTTGCTCACCCACAGGAGCTTGAGGAGGAACGCCACCTCTATATGAAAATATGGTTACAACAACAATAACCATAGCCATAGCCATAGGCTCTTTGGTGGCTTTAACCCTGAAAAGTCCATGTCAGAAGCAAAATCCATTATCGTTCTCCATTCTACGCTCCCAAGTCCAAGTTCAAATCTGGTTTTGCATCCGCATCTAAGAGTCGGAGTTTCTTAGCATCGAAAGCCGGTCTTTTTTATAGGAAAAGTTCCTATGTCTCATAATTTTCCTTGCATGTCCTACACCAACTGTCACTTGCTGCACCTTTTCTATACGGAAAGCCATACTGACCTCCTTATTCTTCTTCTTTTCAGCAACGGTCGTTTCACAGTTTGACAGTGCTATATGCGTGCTCTTCGTCCTGCCCTTAACTCAGACTTCGTCGCCTTGAAAGGATTCGCATTCATATGGGAAGTCCTCCAGCCCTTACAAGAAAGTCGTCTGCCCTCTCATTCCCCCTTAATCTGCTATGATCCGTAAATCCGTAAATGAAGCAGATGGTGGTATCTTATTTTTTGTGATTAGGGAGGTATTATCCTGGGCCAGCCAGGTTGGCTTGGGATGGCTCTGAAAAATCAACAACAATATTGCAAAGTTGACAACCAAAAAGATAGCCACCGGCCACAAATATGTTGGATTCGTAGTCTCTTCCAAATATCATTTATCCAAGTTCCATATTTTGATGTTTCTGTTTCTGATTTAGATCTTTCAAATCGAATACCTAATTTTTGTTTGCCTACAAATAATAAAATCTAATTCTTAGTGACATACTTTTCCACCATACTTTCCTGCCATGCACTACGCATTCCTGGAATGCCACCTGTGTCAAATGTAAATTTCCTACAAACATAAGACAACATTTTGGCTACAGAAGGCATTACAAAAGCATTTACTTGGCCATTGATATGCACAGACGTATAAATAAATAGATTGAAAGATAATTGTTGTAATTTTGATTATTGAGGTTCAATGCAATGAAGGCATAGCACTATAGCTCAAAAAAATCTAACAACTGTGGGAGGAGTTAGTTGAACAAGTAACTGCCCATTTAAAAAAAAACTACACGCACAACACCTATGCGCACCCTCAATGTGGGCCCAAACGTCTTTGGCAATTTAAGACAGCATAGTTGCTGTGTGGTAGGTGGGTAGGTAGGTAGGTAGGAAAGGAAAACCTCACATATCATAAGCTCATCATAAACGCATAGCACAACGTTCATACTACTCGCATTCTCTACAACACTGTTTAGATAAAATTGTTTGATCCATAATAATTACAATTGGAAAGAACTCCATAGCAGTGGATGGCAAAACCAAATTAAGAAATGCCATTAAAGGCACAACAACAACAAACAAACAAACAAACAAAAAAGAGGAAGAATTGTATAACACCCTACTTATAGAAGAGACTTTGTGAGAAGTTTAGGTATTTTCTGAGGGATAGACGGACAGAGACATAGGCGAACTGAGGGATGGACAGAGACATAGAAGAACGGACGGACAGGCCAAGAGACTGATGAACTTGCAGAGGGATGGACTAGCAGATGGATGAACTAATAGACGGATGTAAGACAAACGTAGGGGCAGACAAACGGGTGAACAGACAGACGGACGAATTGGCAGACAGACCGATGGACAGACAGAAGGATGGACAGACAGACAGAGACATAGATGAACGGACAGACAGACCAACAGAATGATGGATAGGGAGACGGATGAACAGACAGAGAAAGAGATGAACCGACGAACAGATGCATGGACAGATAGGCGTATGGACAGACAGATGGATGGACTGGCAGACAGATGGATGGACTGGCAGACAGATGGATGGACTGGCAGACAGATGGACAGACAGATAGACAGATGGACTGGTAGACGGAAGGTCAGACAGAGAGATGGACAGAGACATAGACGAATGGACGGACAGACAAACAGACTGATGAACTCGCAGACGGATGGATTGACAGATGGATAAACTAATAGACGGATGTAAGACAAACGTATGGGCATATACACGGGTGAGCAGACAGACGAACAAATTGGCAGACAGACCAATGGACAGACAAACGGACGGACAGACAGACAGAGACATAGATGAACGGACAGACAGACCAACAGAATGATGGATAGGGAGACGGATGAACAGACAGAGAAAGAGACAAACGAACAGACAGATGCATGGACAGACAGGCGTATGGACAGATAGATGGATGTACTGGCAGACAGATGGACAGACAGATAGACTGGTAGACGGAAGGTTAGACAGAGAGATGGACAGAGACATAGACGAATGGACGGACACACAAATAGACTGATGAACTTGCAGACGGATGGATTGACAGATGGATGAACTAATAGACGGATGTAAGACAAACGTATGGGCAGATACACGGGTGAACAGACAGACGGACGGACAGACAGACAGAGATATAGATGAACGGACAGACAGACCAACAGAATGATGGATAGGGAGACGGGTGAACAGACAGAGAAAGAGACGACATACGGACAGATGCATGGACAGACAGGCGTATGGACAGACAGATGGATGTACTGGCAGACAGATGGACAGACAGATGGACTGGTAGACGGAAGGTCAGACAGAGAGATGGACAGAGACATAGACGAATGGACGGACACACAAATAGACTGATGAACTTGCAGACGGATGGATTGACAGATGGATAAACTAATAGACGGATGAAAGACAAACGTATGGGCATATACACGGGTGAACAGACAGACAGGCGAATTGACAGACAGAGACATAGACAGACCAACAGAATGATGGATAGGGAGACGGATGAACAGACAGAGAAAGACGCGAACCGACGGACAGATGCATGGACAGACAGGCGTATGGACAGACAGATGGATGGACTGGCAGACAGATGGACAGACAGATGGACAGACAGATGGATGGACTGGCAGACAGATGGACAGACAGATGGACTGGTAGACGGAAGGTCAGACAGAGAGAAGGACAGAGACATAGACGAATGGACGGACAGACAAACAGACTGATGAACTTGCAGACGAATGGACTAGCAGACGGATGGAATGACATACGGATAAACTAATAGACGGATGTAAGAAACCCGTATGGGCAGATACACGGGTGAACAGACAGACAGACGAATTGGCAGACACACCGATGGACAGACAGACAGAAATGAACGGACAGACAGACCAACAGAATGAGGGACAGGAAGATGGACGAATAGACAGAGAAAGAGACAAACGGACGGACAGATACATGGACAGACAGGCGTGTGGACAGACAAGCGTATGGATAGATAGGCGTATGGAGAGACAAGCGTATGGACTGACAGGCTTATGGACAGACAGACGGATGGACTGGCAGACAGACAGATGGACAGGTAGATGGAAGGACAGACAGAGAGATGGACAGAGGCATAGACGAATGGACGGAAAAATAAACGGACTGATGAACTTGCAGACGGATGGACTAGCAGACAGATGGAATGACATACGGATGAACTAATAGACGGATGTAGGACAAACGTATGGGCAGATACACGGGTGAACAGACAGACGGACGAATTGCCAGACAGACCGATGGACAGACAGAGAGATGGACAGACGGGCGGATGGATAGAAAGAGGTAAATGGACAGACTGATAGATGGACATGCGGACAGATGGAGAAAACAAACGGAAGGACAAACAGACAGACGAATGGACAGACACACGGATAGGCAGGCCGTCGCACAGTGGGATAGAGTGTAAAAAATTTAAAAAATGTGCCAGTTGAAAGCGAAAAGATAAAACTTTTTGAAATTTGAAATGGTTGGAGCTGTTATCGAGATCATATGGAACATTTCAATGTACTAAGTGGTCCGGGCGCTTCTTGGCAGGGTCCTAAACTTGGTTGCGTCGGCATTTCGACAAAAATGTTTCTGATATCAAGGAATGAATAGATAGGTGAATGGGCAGACAGATAGATGGACATACAGACAGAGGGATAAACAAACGGAAGGACAGACAGACAGACGGATGGAAAGACACATGGATAGGCAGGCCGTCGCACAGTGGGATAGAGTGTAAAAAATTTAAAAAATGTGCCAGTTGAGAGCGAATAGATAAAACTTTTTGAAATTTGAAATGGTTAGAGCTGTTATCGAGATCATATGGAACATTTCAATGCACTAAGTGGTCCGGTCCCTTCTTGGCAGGCTCCTAAACTTGGTTGCGTCGGCATTTCGACAAAAATGTTTGGGATATCAAGGAATGAATAGACAGGTGAACGGACAGACAGATAGATGGACATACAGACAGAGGGATAAACAAACGGAAGGACAGACAGACGGATGGACAGACACACGGATAGGCAGGCCGTCACACAGTGGGATAGAGTCTAAAAAATTTTAAAAAATATGCCAGTTGAAGGCGAATAGATAACACTCTTTGAAATTTGAAATGGTTAGAGCTGTTATAGAGATCATATGGAACATGTCAAGGTCCTAAGTGGTCCGGTCCCTTCTTGGCAGGATCCTAAACTTGGTTGCATTGGCATTTCGAAAAATGTTCGGGCTGTCAAATCATCATTTAAGGTTTGATTTCCCATTTTTTTCTCTGTATAGTTGTTTTGAAAATATTTGATTTTAAATTTCTATTATTGAACCATTGACAGAGATTTCTTTGTATTTTTCGATTTACGAACACATTTGAGGTTCGATTTGATTCAAAATTTACCTGTTCTGGGTGCCGGGCCACAGAGATATAACAGGGAATTGTAAAGCGGACGAGCTTGCGAGACTAAGAACTACCCTACACATTCCAGGGATACTGCAACCTGTGGCTATGCCTCTAGCGAATCTGTGGTTGTGCCTAGGCCCGAAGGACAACGAATGATACATGGTCACAAAGAGGGAGCTGTGAGCATTCCACATCTTTGTGGCCTTATCTAGACTTGAAGAGGTCTTTGCTGTCACTCGCAAGAACATACGTCTGAGTCATTGTGTCCGTCACGACAGGTCACTGTCTAATCGGAAGACATGCTGACAGACTGAAGGTTGCCAGCAACGACTTTTGTAGAAGGTGTGAGGACATCGAAGAAGGAGAGACTATAGAACACCTTCTGTGTGTGTGTCCCGCACTAGCAGTCAGAAGGAGTTCCACTTTAGGTTCTCAGTTCTTTGAGAATCGGTCTGATTTAGAGGATGTGACATTCGCAAGTTATTGGGATTTTAAAAGCGATTTGGATGGTTCAGCGGTAGGAATTAGGAATTATTTCTTGTTGTTTGAAGAAACCTTTAGCATCTAAATTTCAAGAAAAAAATTAAAATGTTTATATTCACCACCATAACGACACAACGAGATATCCACTTCCGACCTAACAAAGTATTGGGTTGCCCAAAAAGTAATTACGGATTTTTCATATAGTCGGCGTTGATAAATTTTTTCACAGCTTGTGACTCTGTAATTGCATTCTTTCTTCTGTCAGTTATCAGCTGTTATTTTTAGCTTGCTTTAGAAAAAAGTGTAAAAAAAGTATATTTGAGAAAAGTTCATTCTAAGTTTTATAAAAAATGCATTTACTTTCTTTTAAAAAATTATGTCAATTTATCCACCTGTTCCTTAGCATATGGTTTATCTAGTCTCTAAGGACAAGGTCCACCCAGTACTGGTCCTAGGATTGGATCAGTGTGTCGGTCCGAACATTGTTAAGAGCCCCCTCGATGTCAATGCATACAGCCAGGGTGTACGTTTTGGCATCAAAGAATGCTTCTTCTGCACAACCTCGTGCAGGGCAGTCTCCACCGACCTTCCCTTGATATAGGCATGCTGTTTGTATTTGAGCAGTTCGCTGGATGTCCTACTCTTTATCATGGTGTCCACCATATGTTCCATGGTTTTGAGTAGAAAAGATATAAGGCTTATGGGTCCGTAGGCCTTTGGTGTCGCATAACTTGCCTTGCCGGGCTTGGGTATAAATACCACCCCTGCCTTCTGCAAAGCTTTCGGAGTATATTTAAGTCCTAGGCACTCGGTGAAAATAGATGCAAGGTGAGATGCCAGAAAGTCTGCCTCTTTCTGTAGTAACGCCGGAAATATTCCATCAGGTCCGGATTCAGAGGATTCCTTCACCTTAAATTCCGTTATTTTAAACCTTCGTTTAACGTCATTATTCCAAGATTCCGGTGTCTCCGTTAGTCCTGCCGTATCCTGTGGAAAATGGGTTTTCATCAAAAGCCTCAACATGTCCTCCGTTGTCTCTGCTCTCACTCCCATATCGTCTACTAAAGTTTCAGTTTGGGTTTTCAGCATGGGTTTTGAGAGAAACTTTGGTTACTTGTTACTTGGACCCAGTTTTTTATACGATATGAGTTTTCTTGTCTCTAATACCTTTCGTTTGATACTCATATTGGCCTATCGCTCAACTTTTGATATTGGTCTGATATCAAAAAATTATACAGTCTATGTTTCCTTCCAGACCAACCTACACAATCTGTGAAAATTTTAAGAAAATCGGTTGAGCCGTTCTGAGTCTACGGAACAAACAAACAAACCGAGTCCCACATACTCAAAATTTGTTAATATGCCCATTTCGGGTCTTTTGGGGGTTGGTGTGAACCCCTATACTTCAATCTGACTTTGTATGCCAGATTCGTATTCTACTCCCGAATACCTTTCATTTGAGCCCCATATAGATATGAACTTGGAGGAGTTTTGAGGTTAGGGCGACTTCCTGGGTACTTGGACCCAATTTTGAATTCGCATTCTACTCTTCAATATCTTTCATATCAAGACCTGATATCAAAAAATTCGATAGTCGGTTTAGCCGTTCCACGTCTACGGAACAAACAAACAAACCGAGTCCCATATACTCATAATTGGTTAATATGTCCATTTAGGGCGTTTTCGGGCGGGGTTGGTGTGAACCCCTATACTTCAATCTGATTTTGTAAGCCAGATTAATAATCTACTCCCGAATACGTTTTGTTAGGGCAACTTGGATCCAATTTTTAATACCGCATTCTACTCTTCAATTCCTTTCATTTGATACCCATATTGTCTCTATAGGTCCTCTTTTGATTTTGGGTGGTGTTTTTGGGTTAACGGGGGAGGGTGCGCCCCCCCCTCCGTTATCAATAAATTATAAAACCTATTCCTCCAACCTGACCATATTTGTAATCTCCTCCCAACTACCTTTCATTTGAGTCACACATTGCCATGATCGTCAAATAAACCTATTTTAAGGGGTTTTGGGGCTGGGGCGGCCCCCCAGTTACTTGGACCCAATTTTCAATATGAAATTCGTACTCCACTCTTGAATAGCTTTCATTTGAATCCCATATTGTGCCGATCGGTACACTTTTATTTTTGGCTAGTTCTTTTGGGTTAAGGGGGAGGGCCCGCCCCCGTTTTGATATCAAAATATTATATAGCCTATGTTTGTGAAAATATCAAAGTAATCGGTTCAGCCGTTTTTAAGTCTATACGGAAATTGATTTTTATATAAAAGAGAAAAGATGTTGGGTTTCGAATCATTATTTCGATGTGTGTTACAAACGTAATGACGAAATTAATATACCCCCTTCCTATGGTGGCGAGTATAAAAACTCACAACACCAGTGATAAAACCTTTAAAGGTTTTGCTTTAAACATTCTGTCAATGCATGATGTGGGGCGTTGTGCCTGAGAAGAATTCTTAATTTTGACTTCTCGTCATGGCCCAGGCCATAAATGAAACTCACCTGAGCCACATTTACAATGTCTTAATTTAATAACCAAATTGATCAGGCACTTAGGCGGAGGTGCAAAGGGAAGAGAGTTGGAGAAAGACTTAAGAGTGCCATAGGTAGTTGTACTTACTTTCGGTTTGGTCCAGTTTTTTCCTCTTACTGTTATCGATTAAACAACGTCACCGTTTTGGTTGGTGTTTCTCTAAGCCCCGCCAAAAGTTGGTCTTCTTCAATGCTGGCTTGGAATATTAAAAACTGTTCTGAAATTGTCAAAACAAAGAGAAAAAAAAAAGAAACAATAAAATTAACCATTAAATTTTTGGGTGATTTTTTTTAGTTTGCTCACAAACATGACATGGTTTTTTTCGCTTGTAATAAGCGCTAGTAATTATATGACCATAGTTTTTGGGAGCAATTTCGTGCTTGGAAAGAAAATTAATACTAAATGGGCTTAAAACATAAAACTGGAATTCCTATAATGGATAGCTTTCAAATTTAATTTGTATTGCCATTTTTTTAAATGAAATAAAACATAAATTTGTTCCTTATGGGAGGAATAATGATGCCTAAATTCGGTTATACCATAAAAATGTTGCTAATTGGCGGGCAACTCAAAGCCGAAGAGTGATTTGCGAGTAGGTTTT
The DNA here is from genome assembly GCF_963082655.1 of Stomoxys calcitrans. NCBI lineage: Eukaryota > Metazoa > Arthropoda > Insecta > Diptera > Muscidae > Stomoxys > Stomoxys calcitrans. The sequence goes on along the minus strand of NC_081556.1, from coordinate 41,079,084 downwards.
GAGGGTAAACATATTTCCTTAGATTACACCTAATGCTCATAAGAGATGTTTTTTTTGTACCCTCCACCATAGGATGGGGGTATACTAATTTCGTCATTCTGTTTGTAACTCCTTGAAATATTCCTCTAAGACCCCATATTCTTGATCGTCATCACATATTAAGTCGAACTAGCCATGTCCCCGTCCGTCTGCCCGTCCGTCCGTCTGTCCATCCGTCCGTCTGCCTATCGAAAGCACACTAACTTTCGAAGGAGTAAGGCTAGCCGCTTGAAATTTTGCACAAATACTTCTCATTAGTGTAAATCGGTTGGGATTGTAAATGGGCTATATCGGTCCACGTTTTGATATAGCTGCCATATAAACAGATCTGGGGTCTTGACTTCTTGAGCCTCTAGAGGACGCAATTATTATCCGATTTGGCTGAAATTTTGCATGAGGTGTTTTATTATGGCTTCCAACAACTGTGCTGAGTATGGTTCAAATCGGTCCATAACCTGATATAGCTGCTATATAAACCGATCTGGGGTCTTGACTTCTTGAGCCTCTACAGGGAGCAATTCCTATCCGATTTGGCTGAAATATTGCATGAGGTGTTTTATTATGACCTTAAACAACTGTGCTGAGTATGGTTGAAATCGGTCCATAACCTAATATAGCTGCCAAATAAACCGATCTGGGGTCTTGACTTCTTGAGCCGCTTGACGGCACAATTCTTATCCGATTTGGTTGAAATTTTGCATGAGGTGCTCTATTGTGACTTGCTACAACTGTGCTGAGTATGGTCCAAATCGGTCCATAACCTGATATAGCTGCCATATAAACCGATATGGGGTCTTGACTTCTTGAGCAACTAGAGGGCGCTACTATTATCCGATTTAGCTGAAATTTTGCATGAGGTGTTTTATTATGACTTCCAACAACCGTGCTAAGTATGGTTCAAATCGGCCCATAACCTGATATAGCTGCCATATAAACGGATCTGGGGTCTTGACTTCTTGAGCCACTAGAGGGCACAATTCTTATCCGATTTGGTTGAAATTTTGCACGACGTGTTCTATTATGACTTCCAACAACTGTGCTTAGTATGATTCAAATCGGTCCATAACCTGATATAGCTGTCATACAAACCGAGCTTGAGTTCTTGAGCCACTAGACGACGCAATTATTATCCGATTTGGCTGAAATTTTGCATAATGTGTTCTATTATGACTTCCAACAACTGTGCTGAGTATGGTTCAAATTGGACCAGAACCTGATATAGCTGCCATATAAACCGATCTGGGGTCTTGACTTCTTGAGCCTCTACAGGGAGCAATTCCTATCCGATTTAGCTGAAATATTGCATGACGTGTTTTGTTATGACGTCCAACATCTGTAATAAGAATGGTTCAAATCGGTCCATAACCCGATATAGCTGCCATATAAACCGATCTGGGGTCTTGACTTCTTGAGCCTCTAGAGAACGCAATTATTCTCCGATTTGGCTGAACTTTTGCATGAGGTGTTTTATTATGACTTCCAACAACCGTGCTAAGTATGGTTCAAATTGGTCCATAACCTGATTTAGCTGCCATATAAACCGATCTGGGGTCTTGACTACTTGAGCCACTAGAGGGCACAATTCTTATCGGATTTGGCTGAAATTTTGCATGTGGGTTTTTATTATGACCTTAAACAACTGTGCTGAGTATGGTTGAAATCGGTCCATAACCTAATATAGCTGCCATATAAACCGATCTGGGGTCTTGACTTCTTGAGCCGCTTGACGGCACAATTCTTATCCGATTTGGTTGAAATTTTGCATGAGGTGCTCTATTGTGACTTACAACAACTGTGCTGAGTATGGTCCAAATCGGTCCATAACCTGATATAGCTGCCATATAAACCGATATGGGGTCTTGACTTCTTGAGCCACTAGAGGGCGCTGCTATTATCCGAGTTAGCTGAGGTGTTTTGTTCTGACTTTCAACAACTGTGCTGAGTATGATTCAAATCGGTCCATAACCTGATATAGCTGTCATATAAACCGATCTGGGGTCTTGACTTCTTGAGCCACTAGAGGGCGCAATTCTCATCCGATTTGGCTGAAATTTTGCATGAGGTGTTTTATTATGACTTCCAATAACTGTGCTTAGTATGGTTCAAATCGGCCCATAACCAGATATAGCTGTCATATAAACCGATTTGGGGTCTTGACTTCTTGAGCCTCTAGAGGGCGCAATTATTATCCGATTTGGTTGAAATTTTGTACACCGGCTTCTCTCATGACCTTTAATATACGTGTGGAAAATGGCACGAATCGGTTTACAGCCTAATGCAGCTCCCTTATAAACCGAACTCCCTATTTTATGTCTTCAGCCCCTTAAGTGCGCAATTCACACTAGATTTGGCTGAAATTTTACACAATGACTTCTTCTATGGTCTCCAATATTCAGTTCAAATATGGTCCGAAATGAATCATAACTTGATATTGTTCCAATAACATAGCAATTCTTTTCTTTTATCCTTTGTTTGCCCAAAAAGAGGTACCGTGGCAAGATCTCGAAAAATGCGATCCCTGGTGGAGGGTATATAAGATTCGGCCCGGCCGAACTAAGCACGCTTTTACTTGTTTTAAACTGAAAATTTTACACCATAAGAAGTTAGAAAGCTTCTAACATACATGGTGACAGACATAAACATGGACTTTAATAGATCTTCTCAGTTTGTTACTTTGCTTATTGCTCCTATTGCTGTTTGGGTCACTTGAAAGCCTTAAACTTCCAAGTGACCCCTCTTAGCCATGGGTCGCCATCATTTGTTCACATCTGTTGCCTTGAGTGTACCCTGAATGTTAACATTTCTCTTCTCTGCTTTTCGTTTTCCATTTTTTTGCCTTCCTGCTGTGGCTGCAACTAAGGGTTTTATTTTTCCCATAGATTTCTTTCATAAACAACTTTTAGATGGCCTTGGAGTTTTCTTGCTCAATGTCGTAGTCGTCGTTATCATCATCAGGCTTCGATGTTAGAAATTGTTGGTGTTTTTTTGTAAAGCTCGAATGCCTTTTTTTTTTTGTTCCTCTACAGACGGACGGAGGGCCAGGAAGGCATAACAAAAAAAAAAAAATCTCACCACAATACCGGCTAAATAAAAGTGTGTCTGGCAAGTGTCTAGAGTATCGTTGGGTTCTCCTTTCAGTTTTTTTTTTTTTGCCAGGCTTTGGTAAGCAGCTTCACATGAAAATGTCCGTCCCAGGTTGTACAACATTTACTGCTGCTGCTGCCACACAGGGCCAATGTGCCACAACTCATATCTTGGTGCTTTTGTGGTGGTCAGATGGTCGATAGGTTGCCTGCTTGGCTAGCTTTGGCTAATGCCTGGATATGCTACTGATTTCTGGCATATTTTCCATGCGTCCGTCCGTTCGCCCAGCTTGGCAGAGAATATTCATGTCCATTTATCTGTACCTCAGTCTCCCATTTATTTTTTGCATCCTTTTTTTACTTTCTTGGGGATCCATGTCAAACATTTTTATGAGGATTTTTTTAAATAGTCCAAATTTGAAAAACAAGGGATTTCCCCAGAATTCCAAAACGGAACATTGTATTAACTTTTCATTTTGCCAGAGCCACAACAACAACAACACAAAAAATAAGTGTGTCAGCAGATATTTTGTTGTTTTTATTCTTCTCCCTAGGAGTCTGAGTGAGAGAGCGAGTGACCTTTGTACGTACCTACATACTTGGACTTGAAATGTTTTAACAGGATTTCAGCAGATAATGCTAGGCCATGGCTACACACTTTAAGAGTGGAAAATTTCTATGGAAATTTTTGTTGTTGCCTTTAAAAGGCTTTCACACCCAAATGTTATCATAAAAATATGTAAACAAATCAAAGATGTTAAAGAAGGGGATCATGCAAAAAATTTTTTTAAATCTTTAAACAATGATTGAGCATGGATTTTAGCTTTTGTACATGCTTTCAAATTTTCAAATTTGTCCATGAACATTCCATTAAGGAAAGGGGATAAACTTCTAACATCTCAATGAGTGCTATGCGACTAAGGTTTAAGTTCAATAATAAGGGGCCTACAAACGGCGTGTCGCAGTGAGACAACCCTTGGGCGAAAAGTTTTTAACATGGTTTCTATGTATGGCATAGCACCCCATGAATATCGCCAGCATTAGGGGGAGATAAACACCGCTGAAAAATTTTTTCTGATGTTCTCGACAGGATTTGAACCTAGGCGTTCAGCGTCATAGACATATATACTAACTTCAACGCTATGGTGGCCTCCATGTACATGTTACTCTAGAGAATTTCACTGAAAGTTGAGATATCTGTGGATGTTTTATTGGGAGGGGGTCATATCAAAAAGTTTACCAATCTGAGCTGAACTTCAACATATACCAAAGGGCATACAACTCAGCTCCAACTATTGGACTTCAATGACTTTAGATACACATCTCATTCAAATGCCGTAACAATTTTTAATTCTCTCAATATATACCCCTGTGCATGTTCATTCATTGCTGTCTTAGCAACGACTGAAACATAAAGCATAAGAATATGTATGACTTGCCATCAACGCTACCGCAAAGGGCTGGGCATCGCTGCTTCAGATAAATTATTTTTCTTGTCGTCTGCTTTTGTAGTACGAAATTCGAACGACCGATACAACAATGTGCATGTTCATTCGTTGCTGTCTTAGCAACGACTGAAACATAAAGCATAAGAATATGCATGACTTGCCATCACCGCTACTGTAAAGGGCTGTGCATCGCCGCTTCAGAAAAGGTATTTTTCTTGTCGTCTGCTTTTGTAGTACGAAATTCGAACGTCCGATACAACAATGATTTGTGTGATAAGTTCATCTTTTGAAAATGACAGCGAGACGCTTTCATATGACTCAGTGTGCAGCGAGTTATTTTTCATACCTTACTGTAGCATAAAAATAAAATAAAGACAGAAACGATGCGTATACCCCTGTGCATGTTCATTCGTTGCTGTCTTAGCAACGACTGAAACATAAAGCATAAGAATATGCATGACTTGCCATCACCGCTACTGTAAAGGGCTGTGCATCGCTGCTTCAGAAAAGGTATTTTTCTTGTCGTATGCTTTTGTAGTACGAAATTCGAACGACCGATACAACAATGGTTTGTGTAATGAGTTCATCTTTTGAAAATGACAGTGAGACGCTTTCATATGACTCAGTGTGCAGCGAGTTATTTCTCATGTCTTACTGTAACATGAAAATAGAATAAAGACAGAAAATAAAATAAAGATGCGTATACCCCTGTGCATGTTCATTCGATGCTGTCTTAGCAACGACTGAAACAAAAAGCATATGAAAAGGTATGACTTGCCATCAACGCTACCGTAAAGGGCTGGGCATCGCTGCTTCAGATAAAGTATTTTTCTTGTTGTCAGCTTTTTTAGTACCAAATTCAAACGAAGGCAACGTGATTGATTTGACAAAAGCATAGGTAAACACACACACACGTTTTTTATATAAGACCGATACAACAATGATCTGTGTGATAAGTTCATCTTTTGAAAATGACAGCGAGACGCTTTCATATGACTCAGTGTGCTGCGAGTTATTTCTCTTACTGCAGCAGCGATAAATTCGAGATAAAAATACTATCAAGCACTGAATGGGGGTTGTTTTTTAAAATCATCTATTCAACAGCAACTTGTGCGTTTTAATCTGTCTTCAGTAGCTCGCTCTTCAATAGAATTGAAAAGGGGTTGAGGGGTTGAGTGTTCACAAATTCAAAAAAAAAAAAAAAAAAAAAGTCTTTGATCTAAGATCATCTGGCCCTGTCCTTCTGTATGTTGAAATCACGCTTCAGTATTTAAAAATAAAGATACTGAGTTGAATTTTGCACAGGTCCCTTTATTGTCCATAGGCCAGTTATATTCGAATATGGGCAACAACAACAACATTTGCCCATAAACATTCCACTAAGGAACAGGGGCAAACTTCTTACATATCAATGAGTGCAGTCCGATTCAAGTTTTAAGCTCAATGATAAGGGGCCTCCTTTTTATAGCTTAGTCCGAACGGCATGCTGAAGTGCGACACCTCTTTGGAGAGAAGTTTTACATGGCAGAGTACCTCACAAATGTTGCCAGCATTAGGGGGGGAAAGCCACCGCTGAAAATTTTTTCTGATGGTCTCGCCAGCATTCGAACCCAGGCGTTCAGCGTCATAAGCGGACATGCTAACCTCTGAGCTACGGTGGTCTCTGATAGAAAAATTACTTTGCCAATATCCACTGGTATTATTTTATTCTAATACCATTTGGTACCAATTTAATACCAACTAATGAAAAGTGTAAATCGGTCTCTAACCTGATATATTGGGTTGCCCAAAAAGTAATTGCGGATTTTTCATATAGTCGGCGTTGGCAAATTTTTTCACAGCTTGTGACTCTGTAATTGCATTCTTTCATCTGTCAGTTATTAAAAATGCATTTATTTTCTTTTAAAAAATCCGCAATTATTTTTTGGGCAACCCAATAGCTTCGATATAAATCGATTTGCCGATTTTAGTTCTTGAATCCCTACAAACCACAATTTTAGTTCGATTTGTTTGAAATTTTGCATGTAGTATTTTGTTATGAGTTCCAACAACTATCCTAATTACGGTCCAAATCAGTCTATAACCTGATATAGCTCCCTTATAAACTAATCTCTCGATTATCTTTGTTCGGTTCCTAGCAGCTTTAATTTTTGCTGGTTTGACAGAAGTTTGGTATGTTTATGTGCAATATGGCAACCCTATCACCATCTATTCTCTGCTGCATCATAAAGGGATTTTCCAGTTAGTGCCACAAGTTCTTTTTCTAGATTCATCGTTTGTGGCAACGTGTTTTTTAGTGAACTCTAGAGATGAATGAAGTGAAAATTGTTAGTTGAGTGCAGTCTGTAAGTGTTTCTGCTATCTTTGTGAGTTTACGCTTAGGGAAAAATGAAGTGATTTACATTGCATGATGAGGTTTGAAGTTGAATGCAAGTTGCGTCATTGCAATAATACAACAATTGGAAATGGGCCAACAGATTGTTGAATAGAGCGGGAAAAGAAGAAGAAAAGAAAAACTTAAAGCACCAGAAATGGCTAGAAAGAAGGAACAAAGTTGGTTCAGGCATTAAAGGGGAGATAAATAATTGAATGGGAGATTAAGTTCTAGGGATTTCAAGGTTAATCACTGAAGTTGAAGATAGACCAGGACGAAGCTGAAGTAACAAGTATTTGGGTTTAAGATATCTTTCATGAGTTGAAAGCTAAAGAATCGGTAGAATCAGTAACTATGCACAATTTCAAGTAGTAAAAGGCGATAAGTTCAGCAGTTCCAGCCGCCCACCATTGATCCTAGCTAGTTTCTCAGAAGATTCATTTTTACATGAACGCAGTGAGACACTGTATGATATGGCCAAGGCAAACCAGAAAAGAAAACTCCATGTCTAATATTGAACATTTCATAATAACATGAACTTTGAAGATGATCAAAAACTCAAAATTGAAGAGTTACATAAAGTACATAAAACAGACTAATATTGAACGATTCATAATAACATGAACTTAGAAGATGATCATAATAACATGAACTTTGAAGATGATATGATCATAATAACATGAAAATTGAAGAGTTACATAAAATACATTAAACGGACGGACGGATATTGTTAAATCTTCCAAAATTATCATGACTAAATAGAATGGCAGCAAAAAGTTAGGTTACGGTCACAGCAAAACGTTCAATAATTCTTCAAGATGTTGATCTATAACCAATTTTGAAGGGTCGTTGAAGATTTGATAAAGATTTGAATACAAAGAGAGGAAAAGAAAAGAGGGAAATAAATGATTTACCTTATCATTTCATCTTCAATATCTCAAATATTGGGCTGAGATAATTGGGGTATATAAATACATTGAGGTATATACAACTATCAACTCAACTATCGCAGTCCAATATACAAGTAAAAGCGTTTTTAGTGCGGCCGGACCGAATCTTGGGAACCCACCACCATGGATTCTGATAAAAATTTATAAAAAAAAAAATCTAGTTGAAGGGCTAATAATTATTCTACATACCAAACTTTTATCAAGCCAGCAAAAATTATTCTAGGAATCGAATAAGGATGATCCGGAGATCGGTTTATATGGGAGCTATATCAGATTATACAACGATTTGGAGCGTATTTGAACCAATTTTTGGAAGTCTTAACTGAACACCAGTTGCAAAATTTCTGCTGAATCGGACAAAAATTGCGTCTTGTAAGGGCTCAAGAAGTCATATCGGGAGATCGGATTGAATGGGAGCTATATCAGGTTGTAGACCGATTTGGACAATACTTGGCACACTTGTTGAAAGCCATAACACTATGTGCAGATTTTTAGCGAAATCGGCAAAAATTTCGGCTTGTAAGGGCTCAAGAAGTTAAATCGGGAGATATGTTTAGGTTATAGACCGATTTGGGCAGTACTTGGCCCATTTGTTGAAAGCCATAACAAAACACTATGTGAAAATTTTTAGCGAAATCAGCAAAAATTTCGGCTTGTAAGGGCTCAAGAAAACAAATTGGGAGATCGGTTTATATGGGAGCTATATCAAGTTAAAGACAGATTTGGACCGTACTTAGCACGGATGTTGGAAGTCATAACAGAACACCATATGCAAAATTTCAGCTAAATCGGACAAAAATTGCGACTTCCTGGGGCTCAAGAAGTCAAATCGGTAGATCGGTTTATATGGGAGCTATATCTAAATCTTAACCGATATGGCCCGTTTGCAATCCCCAATGACCTACATCGATATTAATTATCTGTGCAAAATTTCAAGCAGCTGGCCTTATGTGATCGACCTGTATCGTGATTTCGGCAGACGGAAGGACGAACATGGCTAGATCGACTCAGAACGTCGAGAGGATCAAGAATATATATACTTTATGGGTTCTTAGAGGAATATCTCGAGGTGTTACAAACAGAATGACTAGATTAGTATACGCCCATCCCATGGTGGTGAGTATAATGCAAATTTTGCCCATGAACAATCCTTCTTAGTGGATTGTTCAGGGGCAAACTTCTCACATATCAATGAGTGCAGTCCGATTCAAGTTTAAGCTCAATGATAAGGGGCCTCCTTTTTATAGCCGAGTCGGAACGGCGTGCCGCAGTGCGACACCTCTTTGGAGAGAAGTTTTACATGGCAAATGTTGCCAGCATTAGGAGGGGAAAACCACCGCTGAAAATTTGTTCTGATGGTCCCGCCAGGATTCGAACCCAGGCGTTACAGCGTCATTGGCGGACAAGCTAACCTCTGCGCTACGGTGGCCATCATGAGTATAATAAGGCGTTATAAACGAAAAGACAGTGTATATCATTCCTCTTCTTTTATTCAAATCTTTATCAAATCTTCAACGAACCTTCAAAATTGGTTGTACAGCAACATCTTGAAAAATTAATGATCGTTTTGTTGTGACAGTAACCTAACATTTTACTGCCAGACCCAACAACTAACTCATTGAAGCTAAATCAAAAAGAAAATTCCGAGAATCTAACGACTCCCTTGTCCAAAGAATCGTTTTAAATCAATTCATTGCCCTTTTGTTTAGAAACTCAAAATTGCCGCTCAATTTCTTAGGAAATCCAAAAAAAAAAACAACAAATAATATGAACTTCAAATGCAAACGGACCAACAAACTTGCAAAGATGTTTGGCTAAAACGCTTTGTGAAAGGACATTTAGATATGGCCAAAAAGATTATTATCACAAATTCGCATGGCTTGGCATACACACAACAAAAGTAAACTTGTCACGGGCTTGCTTAGGAATGGTTATGGGATGGCGGCATAGCATTCAACTCAACCTGAGCTAGAAAGAATAAAAGATTCAAATCATTGACACCATTGTGACCAAGGAGGATAGTGACTAAACAATGCGTCGAAGCTTCTTCGTTGAACACTGGGTTAAACTCAACAGTAGAACTCCTCCATACCACTTCCAGGCACAATAAACTTGGATAACCACTAAAATACCAGGAGCCCAGCCCATGACAACAGCTAAAATCACCAAAGTAGGATGTTGCAAAGAATTGGATTTACTTGCCGTTTTCTTGGAGAAAAGAGAATGTGTGAAGATGCAAGCAGCAAGAGAAAAAAAAAAACAAAAATATTTGCGAAAGATGTCATAAACAAGCCAATGAAAACATTGAGGTATACACTGAGAAAAAAAGAGAAAACTTTAAATAAAAAGAAATGTATCTAGATACACTATAAACAAGTGAAAGCATGCTAAGTTCGGGCGGGGAGAATCTTGAAAACCCACCACCATGGATTCTGCCAAAAAGTTATATAAAATAAATTTAGTTGAAGGGCCTAATTTTATTCTACATACTAAACTTCTGTCAAACCAGCAAAAATTAAAGCTTCTAGGAACCAAACAAGGATGATTGAGAGACCGGGTTACATGGGAGCTATATCAAGATATAGACTAATTTGGACCGTATTTGGCGCTGTTGTTGGAAGTCGTAACAGAACACCACATGCGAAATTTCACCCAAATCGGACAAAAATTGGGGCTTGTAAGGGCTCAAGAAGTCAAATCAAGAGATCGGTTTATGTGGGACCAATATCAGGTTATAAACCGATTTAGACCTTACTTGGCACAGTTGTTAAAAGTCGTAACAGAACACCACATGCAAAATTTCAGCCAAATCGGACAAAAATTGGGGCTTGTAAGGGCTCAAGAAGTCAAATCAATAGATCGGTTTATGTGGGAGCTATATCAGGTTATAGACTGATTTAGACCTTACTTAGCACAGTTGTTAAAAGTCGTAACAGAACACCACATGCAAAATTTCAGACAAATCGGACAAAAATTGGGGCTTGTAAGGGCTCAAGAAGTCAAATCAAGAGATCGGTTTATGTGGGAGCTATATCAGGTTATAGACCGATTTGGACCCTACTTAACACAGTTGTTAGAAGTCATAATGGAATATTATATGCAAAATTTCAGCCAAATTGGACAAAAATTGCGGCTTCCAGGGGCTCAAGAAGTCGAATCGGGAGATCGGTTTATATGGGACCTATATCAGGTTATAGACCGATTCGGACCGTAGTTAGCTCACTTGTTGGAAGTAGTAACAGAACACCACATGCAAAATTTCAGCCAAATCGGACCAAATTTGCGGCTTGTATAGGCTCAAGAAGTCAAATCGGGAGATCAGTTTAAGTGAGAGCTATATCAGGTTATAGACCGATTCGGACCGTACTTCGCACAGTTGTTAGAAGTCATAACTACATGCAAAATTTCAACCATATCGGATACAAATTGCGGCTTATATGGGCTTAAGAAGTCAAATCGGGAGATCGATTTATATGGAAGCTATATCCAAATCTGAACCAATGTGGTCCAGTCCCAATCCCCTACAATCTACATCAATAGTTAGAAAAAAATGCAAATTTTGCCCGTGAACATTCCTTTAAGGAAAAGGGGAAAACTCACATATCAATGAGTGCAGTCCGATTCAATTTTTAAGCTCCATTATAAGGGGCCTCTTTTTTATAGCCGAGTCCAATCGGCTTGCCGCATTCGACACCTCTTTGGAGAAAAGTTTGACATGGCATAGTACCTCCAAGTGTTGCCAGCATTAGGGGAGGGTGGTGGGTACAAAAATATAGATTTCAAGTTAAAGTATTCCTCTAGACTACCTAAAGGGACATTCAACCGATAGCCTTGATCATCGTTGAAATGTGGGTTATGTGGTGCTGTCCTATCAATTCTTCTACGGCGTGAGTTCTTCGGAAATCAATCTACCGATTCCTGACTTGAGGTTTTTTTTTGTCAGAAATCCAAGACTTTCTAGAAGCTCAAATCGGGTTTTAATCGATTGGGCAACTGATCGCACCAGACAACACTACCTGGAGAATTCATTTTTCACAAGCACGGTTCATAGGTGGAATCGATTTCCGGAAGACGTCTTTCCCGCTACCTACGACATCCATAAATTCCAAACCAATGTCAATGAACAACACTCCCTCTGTCCCGCCTCCGATCCTTAACTAGGACATATAAAGGGGACATCCCCTGCGTGTTGTTTGATTTAAGAAAAAAAAAGAAGAAACTATTTTTTCTCAGTGTTTCAACAAAGCCATTGTCTTTCCAAAAGCGAACTCAAAGCCCAAAACAATAATACCAACAATTTACGCATCACACCAATGTGGATTTGCCTTGAAAACTCCTTCATAAGAATCCAAAAAAAAAGAAGAAACCAACACTACTTCGTTGCACACAAGGAATCCCAAGATGTTGGCGCAAAAGAACCGGCAAACAAAGTCATTGTTATGAAGTGACACTCTGGTATGAAATGATTCGATGGTTGGCTGCCTGGTGTTGAGTTGAGTTGAACCCTGGTGTTGTTTGAGTATCGTCTGATGTTTATGCTGTATGGTCTTCATATGGGGGTTTTGCAATGGCCCCAATGCATGGTTGGATGAAATCTCCTCCGCGTTGCTGATTGTCTCAAGATGCGTGACTGTAGATGGCTACATTTAAGTGAGCGACCATGGAGGACAAACAAGTAGCCCAGCAGAGATTACTTATTTATTGTGATGTTTAACACTTGGGAATGAATGACAATGGTCTGAATGTGTCAATTTTGGTATTGACGTTTAAGGGGAAAACCAAGTGGTGAAGAAAACTCAGTTGGGTTAATGAAGATAACAAATGGGAAGGTAATTAATTCAATAGTTTTGCATTAGTTTGCAAAGAAGGTGATCTCAAGAGTATATTAGAGATACGGGAGAAAGAATGTCGGGATAGTATCCAGAAAATAAAGAAATATGTAGAGAATTTTGAGGAAAAAAACTCCCAAAAAAATTTTTTGTCCAACAATTTTTTTTCAAAGTTTGTGTGTTTTTTGTCATTTTCTATAGGAAAATCCTTCTTGCCAAATCTTGAAATAATCGGTTAACAAATGACCATTTTATTGCATTATTACTGAAAATCGGACGAACATATATATGGGAGCTATATCTAAATCTGAACCAATTTCGAACAAACTTTTTAGCTATTGTGGTAGTCATCGTAGAAGCCGTTGTGCAAAATTTTGGGAAAATTGGTCAATAAATACGCTTACAGTGGCTCAAGGATTGAAAATCGGGCGATAAATATATATGAGTGCTTTATCTAAATCTGAGCCGATTTCTATGAAATTCACCAGTAAGGTCGAAAGTCATAAGAAAACCGTTCCTGCCGAATTTCGAGAGAATCGGTAAACAAATGACCATTTTATTGCATTATTACTGAAAATCGGACGAACATATATATGGGAGCTATGTCTAAATCTGAACCGATTTCGAGCAAACTTCAAAGATATTGAAATAGTTGTCGAGGAAAGCGTTGTGCAAAGTTTTGGGAAGATTGGTCATTAAATGCGCTTGCAATGGCTCTAGGAGTGAAAATCGGGCGATATATATATATGAGAACTATATCCAAATCTAAACCGATTTCTATGAAATTCACCAATAACATCGAGAGTCTTAAGAAAATCTTACCTGCCGAATTTCTAGAGGAACGGTTAACAAATGACCATTTTGTTGCATTATTACTGCAAATCGGACGAACATATATATGGGAGCTATATCTAAATCTGAACCGATTTCGAGCAAACTTCAAAGATATTGTAAAAGTCGTCGTAGAAGGCGTTGTGCAAAGTTTTGGCAAGATTGGACAATAAATGCGTTTGCAATGGCTCTAGGAGTGAAAATCGGGCGATATATCCATATGAGCGCTATATCTAAATCTGAACCAATTTCTATGAAATTCACCAGTAATGTCGAGAGTCTTAAGAAAATCCTGCCTGCCGAATTTCTAGAGGAACGTTTAACTAATGACCATTTTGTTGCATTATTACTGCAAATCGGACGAACATATATATGGGAGCTATATCTAAATCTGAACCGAATTTGACCAAACTTCTCAGCCATTGTAGTAGTCATCGTAGAAGCCGTTGTGGAAAATTTTGGGAAGATTGGTTAATAAATACGCTTACAGTGGCTCAAGGATTGAAAATCGGGCGATAAATATATATAAGTGCTATATCTAAATCTGAACCGATTTCTATGAAATTCACTAGTAATGTTGACAGTCTAAAGAAAAACCATCCTGCCAAACTTCGAAAGAATCGGTTAACAAATGACCATTTTGTTGAATTATTACTGCAAATCGGACAAACATATATATGGGAGCTATATCTAAATCTGAACCGATTGCGAACAAACTTATCAGATATTGTAATAGGCGTCGAAGAAAGCGTTGTGCAAAGTTTTGGGAAGATTGGTCAAAAAATGCGCTTGTAATGGCTCTAGGAGTGAAAATCGGGCGATATATATATATATGAGAGCTATATCCAAATCTGAACCGATTTCTATGAAATTGATCAGCAATGTCGATAAACATAAGGAAATCCCTATCAAATTTCGAAAGAATCGGCTAACAAATGACCATTTTATTGCATTATTGCTGAAAATCGGACACACATATATATGGGAGCTATATCCAAATCTGAACCGATTTTTTCCACTTTCAATAGGTTTCATCTCTAGGCTGAAAAACATGACTGTACCAAATTTGAAGACGATGAGATGAAAATTGCGAACCGTAGTTTGTACACAAATCCGCATGGGCGGACGGACAGACAGACGGATAAAGCGAAATCGGATCAGAAAGTGATCCGAAGTGATCTCTCTTCCTTTTGGGTGTTACAAACAAATGCACTGAGTTATAATACCCAGTACCACAGTAGTGGTGTAGGGTATAAATATGTTTATACCCTCATCCATAGGATGGGGGTATACTTATTTCGTCATTCCGTTGGTAACACCTTGAAATATTCGTCTAAGACCCCATAGATAGTCTTGATCGTCAGGACATTTTAAGTCGATCCAGACATGTCCGTCTGTCTTTCCGTACAGAAATTTGGCACAAAGACTTGAGTTACACCTTGCAATATCCATGCCAAGTAGGATCCGAATCGGTCTATAAACAGATATAGCCCCCATATAAACCGATCCCCGGATTTGATTTCTTGAGCCCTTAGAAGCCTAAATTTTCATCCGATTTGGCAGAAATTTGGCACAAAGACTTGAATTACACCTTCCAACATCCATGCCAAGTATGATCACAATCGGTCTATAAACAGATATAGCCCCCATATAAACCGATTCCCGGATTTGACTTCTTGATCCTAAATTTTCATCCGATTTGACAGAAATTGGGAACAAAGACTTGAGTTATACCTTCCAACATGCATGTCAAGTATGATCCGAATCGGTCTATAAACAGATATAGCGCCCATATATACCGATTCCCGGATTTGACTTCTTGAGCCCTTAGAAGCCTCAATTTTCATTCGATTTGACAGAAATTCGGAACAAAGACTTGAGTTCTAACTTCCAACATCCATGCCAAGTATGATCCGAATCGGTCTATAAACAGAAATAGCCCCCATATAAACCGATTCCCGGATTTGACTTCTTGAGCCTACCTTAATTTTCATCCGATTTGACAGAAATTTGGAACAAAGACTTGAGTTTTAACTTCCAATATCCATGCCAAGTACGATCCGAATCGGTCTATAAACAGATATAGCCAACATATAAACTGATCCCCGAAATTGACTTCTTGAGCCCTTAGAAGCCTTAATTTTCTTCGGATTTGGCTGAAATTTGGAAATGGTGGATCGCGATTTCTGATATGCCATGTATCTTCATCAACACCTTTGTTCAATAGATAAAGGTGCTCTTCATTCCCAACGACTATTGAGTACGGCTATTTTTTTTTTCAAAAAATTTTTGAGAAACCTTTTTCATACAAATCATAAAAGACCCCCATTTCCAACAGAAAAGCCCCATTCTTCAGCATTCCACTGCTACTTTCTCAAACACCCACTAGAACGACAACTACTTAACTCCCCATGCATTGATGGTCCTAAAACACACCACAACAAAACCAACTGAGCATATAGCGCAGAGCGCCATATCAAGCCGCAACAACAAAAGTGTCGACAAAGAAGAAGAAGAAAACCACAGAAGTGTAAAATAAACACACAAACAAACGTCAAACCAAATAAAAACAACTCTGCATTGATGTATGTATGTATGCGAGCTTGTGCTTTTGCTAGCGCCACCATAAATAAACTTCCTAACGAATGACGAAGTATGGACAGGCAACAAAAACAGCTGACTGAACAACAAACTCGCAAAGAACACAACAAACTCGCAAGCACAACAACAACAACGACAACAACAACAAACACCCAACGCCACCAACACTTGTGATATGATGTGGTCTTCCAATACATTTTTCTCGATGACACGACATCCAACGTTTTCTTCTCTCTTGGTTAGTCGCGTTGATGTCCGTCGCATCGTAGACGATTTTATTCTTATTCGCATGGTTCGTTGGGGTCGTAGTCGTTGTTATTTTCACATGATGGTCTTTCCTCGCCGCAGTGTTGAGCTATAATTTTTCCATTTGCTGGGCTGCTGTTACATGCTGCTGCTAACACATCGATGTTGCTTCTGCCTTCGTCAGTCAGTGTTTTGTTGGTAGTGTTGGGCAGTGTTGCCCAAAGATTGAAAAGCCAAAATGTGGCGAAAATTTTGTCAAAAATTCTTTTAAGAATTTTTTTAGGAAAATTTTACCAAATTTACTTCTATAGAAAATTGTGTCCATATGTAATCTATAGAAAAATTTTATAAAATTTTGTATGATAAATTTCTATAAAAAAATATTGACAACATTTTTTTATAGATGAAATGTTGTCAAGTTTTTCCTGAAGAAAATAATATTTAAATTTTTTCCTACGAACTGTTAACTGTTTCTTAAAAACAAATTTTGACACAATTTTTTTTAAAGAAACATTGTGAAGAAGTTTCTTAAGGAAAATTTTAAAAATTTTCTATAGCAAAATATTTTTGATGAAGGCACGACACGAACGTAATTTTGACTCCCTTCAGGCTAATTGTTCTCTTCCATTGTATGTGCTTGCTTTGTATTTTGTCTAAATTTTTTCTCTGGAATGTTTTGTCACACTATTTCTATAAAAAATTTCGTCTATAGAAAATCTTGTCAACAATTTTCGATAAAACATTTTCTAACAAAATTTTTCTAAAAAAATTCTTTAAAATCTTTTCTTCGGAATATTTTGTTGAAAATTATTTTTTATGAAAAATTTGCCGATAGAAAATTTTGGCAAAAATTTTTTCTATAGAAATTTCTGTCAAAATTTTTGCTATATAAAATTTTGTCTAAATTTTTCTATTAAATATTTTTAAAATTTTTTTTTTTAGAAAATTTATCTAAAATTTTTCCATAAAAACTTTTCTGAAGAAATATATTTAACATTTTCTATGTTTTTTAAATATGGAAAATAGTTGTCTATTTTCTATTAAAAAATTATTTTGTCAAAATTTTTTTTAACCAAACTTTGTCAAACATTTTTTGTACAAAAAGTGTTGTCAAAAGTTGTTCTTTACAAAATTTTGGCAATTTTTTTTTTCTTTAAAAACTTTTTCAAATGTTTTTACATATGAAAAGAAGAAATGTATCGGCCCTTTATCCCAGGAAAGGTTGTATTATGACCCTTTTCCTAAGGAAGGGGTAGTTTTATTACCCTTTACCTAGCTAAGGGTAGTTTTATTACCCTTTACCTTAGGAAAGGGTAGTTTTATTACCCTTTACTCAGGATATGGTAGTTTTGTTACCCTTTAACTAAGGAAAGGGTGGGTTTTTTACGCTTTACCCACAGAAAAAGTAGTTTTGATATCCTTTACCTGATGAAGGGGTAGTTCTATTACCCTTTACCTAGTTTTAGCTTCATTACCTTTTATCTGTGAAAGGGGTAGTTTTATTATCCTTTACCTGTGGAAAGGGTAGTTCTATTACCCTTTACCTAGTTTTAGTTTTATTAAACTTTACCTAAGAAACGCTACTTTTATAACAATTTACCTTGTGTTTTATTACTCATTACCTTGAAAAGGGTACCCATTCATTACCCATTACCTAGGGAAAAGGGTAGTTTTATTACCCATAACCTATGGAAAGGGTAGTTTCATTAGATCCATTGCCTAGGGAAAGGGTAGTTATATTACTCATTACCTAGGGAGTTTTACTTTTCCATAGGTAAAGGGTAATAAAATTATCCTGTTCTTAGGTAAGTGGTAATAAACTTACCTAAGAACAGGATAATTTTATTACCCTTTACCTATGGAAAAGTAATGTTGTTATCCTTTGCCTGTGGAAAGGGTAGTTGTATTTACCTATTACCCTGTTTGTTTTTTACCCTTTACCTAAGGAAATGGTACTATTATAACCATTTACCTATTGAAAGAGTACCTTGGAAAAGGGTAGTTTTTTACCCATTACCTAGAGAAAGTATAGTTTTATTACCCTTTTCCTAGGCAAATGGTGGTTTTATTACCCATTACGTAAGGAGAGGGCAGTTTTATTACCCATTTCCTAGGAAAAGGGTAGTTTTATTACCCATTACCGAGGGAAAGGATAGTTTTATTGCCCATTACCTAGAACAAGGGAGGGTTTACTACCCTTTTCGTTAGAAAATTTTATCAAAAAATTTTCCAAAGAAAAATATATTAAAAACGTTGCTACATAAAATGTTGTAAAAAAATTGTATACCCTTCACCGCCACTGTGGTACAGGGTAGTATAATTTTGTGCATTTGTTTGCAACGCTATGAGGGAGAGGAGTTAGATTTATTGATAAGTACATCGATCGGCTTACAATCATTTCCTCATGCGACTTAGCGGACGTCCGTCCGTAAACTGATCTGAGATCTTGACTTTTCGAGCCGCTAAAGGGCGCAATTCTCATCGTATTTGGCAGAAATTTTGTTTAACGGCTTCCAGCAGGACATTTAATAAACGTGTCCAATATGGTCTGAATCGATCTATAGTTTAATACAGCTCGCATATAAACTGATCTCCCAATTTCGCTTTTGAGCCCCTAAAAAGCGCAATTCTTAACTGAATGGACAAGAATATTACACAATGGCTTCTACAATATTCAGCATTCAGTTCGTTTATGGTCCGAATCGGAATATAACTTGATATAGCTTCAAAAGGATACAAGTTCTTATTCATTGTTCTATGTTTACCTAAAAAGAGATACCGCGCAAAGAACTCGTCAAATGCGATCCATGGTGTAGGGTATATAAGATTCGGTTTGGCCGAACTTAGCACGCTCTCACTTGTTTCTATAAACAATTTTGTCAGCCTTTGACGCTAAACGCCTGGGTTCGAATCCTGGCGAGAAACTCAGAACAACTTTCAGCGGTGGTTAGCTCCTCCATATGCAGGCGACTTTTGTGAGGTACTGTACCATTTGGTATGGCTGCCATATAAAAACTTCTCCACAAAGAGGTATCGTATTGCGGCACGCCGTTTTGACTCGTTTACGACAAATTTTGTCAAAATATTTTCAATAAAAAATTATTTTTCGTTAATCTGTTTTCTCTCAAAGTTCTTTTTGTAGTCTAAGCGCTTTGCCAAAAAATTTCTCGAAAAATGCTCTATAAAAAATTTTGTGAAAATTTTTTTTTATAAAAAATGTCAAAAATTTTTCTAAAACAAATTTTGTTAAAAGTTTTTTCTATAAAAAATTTTTGAAAAAGTTTTCTATAAAAAATTTTGTTAAAAAAAAATTTCGTCAAAAATTTTTTTTTTAAAAAATTTTTCTATAAAAAATTTCGTCACAAAATTTTCTAAAAAGTTTTTTTTTCAGAAACTAAAAAAATTTTGCCAAAAATGTTTCTATTAAAAATTTTGTCAAAAATTTTTCTATAAAAAATTTTGTAAAAATTTTTCTACAAAAAATTTTGTCAAAAATTTTTCTATAAAAAATTTTGTAAAAATTTTTTTTACAAAAAATTTTTTCAAAAATTTTTCTATAAAAAATTTTGTAAAAAATTTTTTTACAAAAATTTTTTTCAAAAATTTTTCTATAAAAAATTTTTTAAAAAATTTTTCTACAAAAAATTTTGTCAAACATTTTTCTACAAAAAATTTTGTCAAACATTTTTCTATACAAAATTTTGTAAAAAGTTTTTCTATAAAAAAATTTTGCCAACAATTTTTCTATAAAAAATTTTGTCAAAAATTTTTCTACAAAAAATTATGTCAAAAATTTTTCTAAAACAAATTTTTTTATTTAATTTTGTCAAAATGTACATATAGAAAAATTGTGTGTTTAAAAAATGTGAAAAGAATGTATATCGACAACTCTGGTCGCTTGTGTCTCATTCAGCAGCAGCAATTGCTGCTGTTGCTGATGGGCTACAAATTGTTTTTTATGGCCCCTAATGTGTTGTCGTCTGGGGTTACCGATTACCAACGATATAATGGCAATGGCGGTGTTTTCGTGTCGATTATGATGATGATGACGACGACGATGACGATGACGGTCGCTAGCTTGGTCATTGCAGTTGACGATTGCTTTGAGTGTTTCTGGTGTAGGTGTCTATAATGATGTTGTTTAGTTGTATTGGATAGTGGTTGCAAAAAAAACAAAAAAAGTGGAAGTGGTTCTTGTGGCTCAAGTATTTATTACCTACCGACCAACTTTTCCAGGTTGCTGGTTTACCGTCGGTATTTTCAAACTCTCCCTATGTAGTATGGTGGAATGGTTTGGTAATAAATATTCGTATCTAAAGTGTATGCTGACAACAGCTAACAGAGAATTGTTGTAGAGAAGAAGTGTAGAAAATTAAGTTATTTTATAGGTATTTCTTGAGTAGTTTCCTTCTATGGACATGGAGGTAATTATTGCAAGTTCCTTGAGGTTTTTGTCCTTGTGGCGAATGCAGCAATGAATGAATGGCTGTGTACTAGACTAATTTGACAACTTAATTTTGGGCTATGTGACAAATTGTTGAGTCAATGACTTACAAGTTATGCGAGGTTTGATTAAAATGTCCTTGGAGTTTGAAAGAAAATGTTTAGGCGTAAAATAAATCCAAACGAGAGATGATTTGGTTTTTTTTTTGGCGATATGTAATTGAAAGACTGATGAAAAAAGTAATAACAAGCCTCACTACGGTCAGATAACAAAAAAAGGCAGGAATGAAAGCACTGTCACAGCGTAGGTTAGGTTAGGTAGAACGGGTTGCCCACCAAAGGTGAGTTCTCACAGAGGCCAGTTTGGCCCATTTTGATACCCCAGAGAGAGAAAGGGGAGAGAAAAAAATGTGAGACCCCGCACTAGAAGTTATACACGAAAAAAAGTGAAAGACAGGAGGAGTGGAGAACCTGAGCGGGGGATGAAGAACCGCCGGTTCCTACGCTAGTACGCCCGTACCTACGCCGGAGCTTGTGGCAACCCCCGTCGGAACCATTCTGTTTCATCAACAAATCTCAGGAAACATGCCTGAGGTATGTTTGCAAGTTCACCCAGACCTCAGAAGTACCGACTCCCAGGAATGAAAGCACTGTCATAGCGTAGGTTAGGTTGAATGGGTTGCCCACCAAAGGTGAGTTTACTCGGAGGCCAGTTTGGCCCATTGTGGTGCGCAAGGGAAGAGAAATGTGAGACATAGTACACGAATAAAAGTGAAAGACAGTAGGAGTAGAAAACCCGAGGGGGGGGGGGGGGAGGGGGGCGGGTTTGAAGAACCTCCCGTCTCTACGCAAGCACGCTCGTACCTACGCCGAAGCTTGTGGCACCCCCCGTCGGAACCATCCTATTCCCTCAACAAACCTCAGGAGACATGCCTGAGGTACGTTTACAAGTTCATCCAGATCACAGAAGAAACGGCTCCCCAGAAAGGAGAGCCTACAAGAGCCTAGCAAGTGCTCAATAATCTCCTCCTCATCCTCTTCGAGGCAACTCCAACAGAAGTCATTGTGCGATATCCCCATGTGCGCCGTCATGCGGCCTATGGCACAGTGTGTGGTTATGAGCTTTGGTATAACCGGGAGTTACTGGCGTTCGATCTCTTATAGAATACTAGCAACTTCCTCATCCTCCTCCGGTGGATGCACGGCCATAGCGTAAATATTGACAATCTTTTTACAAAATTGCTTAGGAGATTTGTCCGAATTCATGTCTTTTAGGCTTAAAAATAGTCAGGCTATCAGTTTTTGATAAAAAAAAAACTTATGGCCTGATCTCTGTCTTTAGATATGTCTCTAGGGACATTTTGCCGTTTTTTGTTCTCCAAAATTGCAAATTTGCTCATGAACATTCCAATTCTCACATTTCAATGAGTGTTGTCCGATTCAAAGATAAGGGCCCTCCTTTTTATAGCCGAGTCTGAACGGCGTGCCTTGGGAGGATTTTACATGGCTGCAATATCAAATGTCTCCAGCATTAGGAGGGGATAACCACCGCTGAAAATTATTTTGTTATTTTCCCCAGGATTTGAACTCAGGTGTTCAGCGTCATAGGGCGGACATTCTAGCCTCTGCGCTACGGTGGCCTACTTTTCCACTTGCTTTTCACAGAGATACTAAGGTCATCATATCAGTCTAGCTTGTAAAACATCGGAGGTTTGCCCCCTGAAGAAGACTGAAAACAGGGGTAACTTACCTCCCCAATGTAACATCTCCCTTGGAAGTTGATCTTCTAATTATCCTCCAGCAAGATTCCCTTCAGATTCCATCCCTAGTGTTTCCCATGGTTTTAAAGCTGTGCCAGTTGCTCCACCAATCGCATCTTACTCATTTAGTATGACTCCCTCCCAGCCAAGGGTTAAACTCATTGCCTGATATCTACAATCTTTGCCTTTCTCTATGCCATACCCTTCCGCACATTTATTATCTATGCTAATTAAAATCCAATTTCTTCTTTACCTCTGCCAATTTTCCTTCTTTTTTGCCTCTTTATTTCTGTAGTTTTTTTTTAAATTTCTCTGTCGTTCTCGAGGTGTTAAACAAATTAAAAACAATCTTAAAACACCCACTTAAACGCCTCACCAAACACGGACAGCATTAACGAATGCAATCAGTGAATAACACAACAAAGGACCAAAACAACACCGAAATCCAACCTCATCTCCTACTCTCGAACTGAAGAATGTGTTGAAAACCCCCACCAACACAAATGTAAATCCCAATGTAAGCTTCTCTAAATGAGTTACCACAAGGCCACAACAGTCAAACAGAGAACCAAACACACACACACACACACACACATAGCCCCAGCCAAAACTCATTAATGTGTGTAAGAAAAAAATTAACAGAGGAAGGTAGGAAAAAAACTGTTAACACTCTATAATACACTTGCTAGGGGAAAAAAATGCATTTGGCCCTTTATGGAGTTCTATGAAAATAGAAAAACAAGTATGGAAGGAAGAAACGCAGAACTTTGTTATGGGCCAAGAACAGAAGGACGGACATGCAACCAGCCAGACAGACAGATAGAAATTTAGTTAGAAAGACGGACGTACATATAATACAAACGTCGTTAACCTTGGCTGTTTTTTGTTTTTTAATTCTTTAGCTTATCCTTTTTTGGCAAACCTCGTGGTCAAATGAAACAGGTTAAGCAAAAAAAAAAAAAGAGTTATTAAAGTGAATTAACCCCTTGAGGACCGGCAGCGATTAAAAGATAGGCTTTAGAATTGAGTTGAGAGATAATTACAAAAAGGAGTTTACTTGAGGCTTTTGGCGACAAGTCAGATAAGGCAAAGGTCGGGCAGTTATGTCTAAAAAATACCCTATAACTTCAATATAAATGAAAATCGGAGATATCTTTAAGCTATATAGAATTTTCAACCGGTATAGAATTTTCGGTGCATTTCGGCAGAGATAAATAAACAAACAGGAGATGGATGGACAGACAGACGGACGGGCAGACAGATGGCCGAGCAAGACAAACAGACTCACGGACAGACAGCTAGATGGGCAGAAAGACAGACGCATGGGTGTATAGACGGACGGACGGACATATAGACAGAGAGGTGGGTAGACAGATGGACAGAAACACAGACGCATGGGCATATAGACGGACGGACGGACATATAGACAGAGAGGTGGGTAGACAGATGGACAGAAAAACAGACGCATGGGAACATAGACGGACGGACGGACATATAGACCGACAGGTGGGTAGACAGATAGACAAACGGACAGGCAGATGGGCGGACAGAGAGGTAGATGGGCATACAGACAGACGGACGGGTATACAGACAGACAGATGAGTAAAGGGTCTTGAATTCTTAAGCCTCTAGAGGGCGCAATACTTAACCGATTGGAATGAAATTTTGCACGAAGTGTTCTGTTATGATATCCAACAACTGTACCAAGTAAGGTTTAAATCGGTCCATAACCTGACATATGAACCGATCTTGGGTCTTGACTTCTTGAGCCTCTAGAGGGCGCAATTCTTATCCGATGGCAATGAAATTTTGCACGACGTGTTTTGCTGTGACTTCCAACAAATGTGACAAGTACGGTTCTAATCGGTTTATAACCTGATATAGCTGCCATATAAACTGATCTTGGGTCTTGACTTCTTGAGCCTCTAGAGAGCGCAATTCTTATCCGAATGGAATGAAATTTTGCACGATGTGTTCTGTTATGATATCCAACAACTGTGCCAAGTAAGGTTTAAATCGGTCCATAACCTGACATATGAACCGATCTTGGGTCTTGACTTCTTGAGCCTCTAGAGGGCGCAATTCTTATCCGATGGCAATGAAATTTTGCACGACGTGTTTTGCTATGATTTCCAACAAATGTGACAAGTATAGTTCAAATCGGTCAATAACCTGATATAGCTGCCATATAAACCGATCTTGGATCTCGACTTCTTGAGCCTCTAGAGGGCGCAATTCTTATCCGAATGGAATGAAATTTTGCACGATGTGTTCTGTTATGATATCCAACAACTGTGCCAAGTATGGTTCATATCGGTCCATAACCTGACATAGCTGCCATATAAACTGATCTTGGGTCTTGACTTTTTGAGCCTCTAGAGGGCGCAATTCTTATCCGATTGGAATGAAATTTTGCACCACGTGTTTTTTTCTAGGACTTTCAACAACTGTGTTAAATTAGATTCAAATCGGTCAATAACCTGACATAGCTGCCTTATAAACCGATCTTGGGTCTTGACTTCTTGAGCCTCTAGGGGGGGCATGGTCCGAACCGGACCATATCTTGATATCGCTCTAATAGCAGAGCAAATCTTTTCGTTTATCCTTTTTCTGCCTAAGAAGAGATGCCGGGAAAAGAACTCGACAAATGCGATCCATGGTGGAGGGTATATAAGATTCGGCCCGGCCGAACTTAGCACGCTTTTACTTGTTTGGGTTCAAAACCTTTAATCGAGAAATCGGTCTATATGGCAGCTATATCCAAATCTAGAGCGATCTGGGCCAAATTGAAGAAGAATGTCACAGGGCCTAACAAAACTCACTGTCCCAACTTTCAGCAAAATCGGATAATAAATGCGCCTTTTATGGGCCCAAAACCTTTAATCGAGAAATCGGTCTATATGGCAGCTATATCCATATCTGAACCAATCTGGGCCAAATTGAAGAAGGATAGCACAGGGCCTAACGCAACTCACTGTCCCAAATTTCAGCAAAATCGGATAATAAATGCGCCTTTAATGGGCCTAAGACCATAAGTCGGCGGATCGGTCTATATGGCAGCTATATCCAAATTTGAACCAATCCGCGCCAAATTGAAGAAGAATGTCACAGGGCCTAACAAAACTCACTGTCCCAAATTTCAGCAAAATCGGATAATAAATGTTGCTTTTATGGGCCCAAAACCTTGAATCGAGAGATCGGTCTATATGACAGCTATATCCAAATCTGGATCAATTTGGGCACAAATTGAAGAAGGATGTCACAGGGCCTAACACAACTCACTGTTCCAAATGTTGGCAAAATCGGACAATAAATGTCGCATTTGGTGTCGGTGATGGCTTCGTTCGATTTATTTCGAGCTTTCTCAGAGATCGCACTATACGAGTCATTATAGATGGGTTCTCACCCATTGAGCATAAATTGACCGCAGGTGTACCACAGGGCTCTGTTCTCTCTCCTTCTCTATTTCTTATTTTCATCAACGATCTTTTGAGTTAGACATTGAATCCGATCTACACCTTTGCGGACGACAGTAATCTCTGTCATTCGTACTCATTCGACCATAGGCCGAGTCTTCGGGAGTTTGAGGACAAGAGGCGGGTTATGGTTGATACACTCTGCCAGGATTTGCTGGCCATTTCTGAGTGGGGTCGAATGAGTCGCTTAGATTTGATTTGACGGTGACCCATTACGATCATCTTTGTCTATCAACGGTGTAGATGTTGAGCAATTAGAAGCTCTTGATGTTCTGGGCATGAAAATACAAAGTGATGGTCGTTGGGCTAAACATGTATTCGAAGTGTCGAAAGAAAACATTCAAGTGTTTAGGGTTCCTTTAACGGTGTAAGAATTACTTCAATCCGTCTGATCTACACCACTTTCATCAGGCCGAAAATGGAGTACAACTCACATGTATGGGCTGAAGCTTCAAAATCATCGCTGAAGCTACTGCACCGTGTACAGAGGAGAGCGATGGCATTGATTGGGGACAGTGGGGTATCCAATTTTATTGCCCCCCTTCATCATCGTCGCAATGTGGGTTCTTTGACCCTTTTCTATCGGTATTTTTATGGTGTGTGGTCGTCTGAAATTCGTCTTCTTATTCATGATGTAAGGATGTATGTCAGGGATACTAGAAATTCCAAGAATTCACACTCGTTTGTAACTGATTGGCCAGCAAACCTGACAATGCATTATAGCGAGAATTCTAATTTTGCCCGAACCGTTCGTATGTGGAATCGACTTCCGGCTAATGTTTTTCCCACCCACTATGACATCCAAAGATTTAAGACAAATTGTCAATAAACACTGCATCCTTTTACCCCCCTTCCTTTCGCCAACGCAATGCACTGCATTTAAGGGGACATCCCCTGCGTGTTGGTTGATAGAAAAAAAATCGGATCGGTCTATATGGGGGCTATATAGTCCGGTATAGCCCATCTTCGAACTTAACCTGTCTATCGATAAAAAAAAAAAAAAAATAATCTGTGCAAAGTTTTGGCTCAATATCTCTATTTTTAAAGACTGTAGCGTGATTTCAACAGACAGACGGGCGGACGGACATGGCTAGACCGGCTTAGATTTGTACGACGATCAAGAATATATATATATGCGACTTCCACCCAGATTGCACAAAAAGGACAACGGGCTAACGATATGGAAAGAAAATACGAACAGATGGACATAGCCAAGGATTCTTCAACCGATTCGTGTGGACGGACTTTGTGGTTAAAATCCGGAAGCTTGTGAATGATTTTAGAGCTATGGTTTCTTGGGCAAATTTTCTTTGAATTACTTGTAGATTTCGATATTGATAACCGTTTGGTGGGGTTTTTTTAGTTTTTTTATGAAATGGTATCTTAAAGGGTTATGTGTCATAAGCATCCTGTTTAAGGAAGGAAGTTCCATTAAACACATTATCCTTTCAATGAGAAGCCAACACAAAGCATACCAAAAAAAACAACAACAAAAAAACACAGAAAACCGCTACAAAATGAACAAAAATAGAGGGTATGAACAACATGTTAATTACCTACTACTTGTTTCATGTTTTATCCATAGTCTTGATGGGAGGACTCATTAACAGCAACAACACACTCCCACATATGAGTGGAAGACGAGACGAACTGAAACAAAAAAAACAAACAAACGCTTAAAGGATAAACCCCAAATGAGGACACCACACCCATCCATTCCACCTAACTAAATATTTTCCTCCTTAACCTCTAATGGAGAATTACCAGGGAAAATGAAGCCACATGAAAATCAAAAAACACCCGAAAAACCCCCCGAAAACCCCAAAATAACTGATGTTATGTGAAGCAATTAAAATTATTATTACAATGTCAACACTGTGCACTTTTGTAAGGAAGTCACAAAGCGTATGAAAAGAAGGGCAAAAAACGGTTTGTTTTTCAACTAGAAAATAGGATAACAGGGATTTTCGAAAAGGATATAAACCTTTGGCCTTATATTAGGTAAAGAAGGGGTGCAATAAAAAGCATAAGGCAAACAGTCAGGCAAAGCATCCTTTGACTATAACCCAACAGCACAAAACCAAAGTCATAAGATTTACCAAAAGAAAGCTAAACATCTATTTTAAATAAATGTTGTACAAATTTCTTTTTTTTTTTTTGGCAAATTTTAGTAGGTTGCCAAAAATCTAAAGAGAAGTAAAAAATTGTTATGCCCTATGGCATTAAGACTTGCTAGACAGATAGCCCAGTATGGGTAGTCATTTTATTTGTGGTATATTCTTCTGCAGGTGGTTGTGTTTCTTTTTCTGTGACACTTTTTACCAGGAGTACAGAGTGCCTTGTGTGTGGTTTGTTGCAAAGCGTTCTCTTACAAGGGCTGTCATCAGTCTTAGTATGTGACAAGGGTTATGGATTTGAGACCATCCAAGAAGGGGGATTCTTTTTCTATGTGACGCTTATGTGGGTCAAAATTTGGATTCCAGTTACCTTACTCTAATTTCATTGTATCTGCCATTTTTTTTATAATTTATGGCGGGCTTATGAGGCAGGATAAAAAATTAAATTTTAAATGTTAAATTTCCAATAGGTATATCAAAATTTTAATTATACGAAATCTGTTGTGGTTCAGGGTATTAAAGTTTATAAGGCCCAAAAGGAAAAGAGATAGGCCCATCGATAGTAGACCGATTATCTCACTCTTAATAAGTCATATCACTCTGTATGTCTGCCTGTTCATGCACCTCAAAGTACAGATCGCCATATCCATCAGATTTTCTACCTCATCGGAAACAAAATCTAAGTAGGAACAAGTTAGAGCGTGCTAAGTTCGACCGGGCCGAATCTTATATACCCTCCACCATGAATCGCATTTGTCGAGGTCGATGCGCGGTATCTCTTTTTAGGCAAACAAAGAATATTGAATAAAAACTTCAGTTTATTCGCATAAGAATTGCGCCTTGTAGGGGTCAAGAAGCAAAATCGGGAGATAGGATTATATGGCAGCTGTATCAAGCCATTGATCGATTCAGACCATATTAGACGAGTATATTGAGTGACATGAGAGAAGCCGCTGTACAAAATTTCAGTCAAATCGGACGAAAATTGCGCCCTCTAGAGGCTCAAGAAGTCAAGACCCCAGATCGGTTTATATGGCAGCTATATCAGGTTATGTACCGATTTGCGCCATACTTCGCACAGTTATTGGAAGTCATAACAAAACACCTCATGCAAAATTTCAGTCAAATCGGATGAGAATTGTGCCCTCTAGCGGGTCAAGAAGTCAAGACCCAAGATCGGTTTATATGGCAGCTATATCAAAACATGGACCGATATGGCCCATTTACAATCCCAACCGACCTACACTAATAAAAAGTATTTGTGCAAAGAGATGTTTAGCTGTCTTCCAACAACTATTTCAAAATTGGTCCAAATCGGCTTATAACCTGGTATAGATCCCATGTAAACCGATCTGGGATCTTGACTTCTAGAGCCGCTAGAGGGCGCATTTATTACCCGATTTGGTTCACATTTTGCGGAAGTATTTTGTTATTACTTTCAACAACCGTGCCAAGTAAAGTCTAAATAGGTTTATAACCTGATATACATCCTATATTAACCAATTTCAGATCTTGACCTATCATCTGATTATACTTATTTAGCCACTAGATGGCGCAATTCATACCCGATTTGGCTGACATTTTGCAAGTGACGTTTTGCTATTGCTTCCAACAACTGTTTCAAGGTTGGTCCAAATCGGCTTATAACCTGATATAGCTACCATAATACCGATCTTTGATCTTAACTTAAGATGCTTGAGGGCGCAAATATTACCCGATTTGGCCGAAATTTATCATGACGTGTTTGGTTTTGACTTCCAACAACTGTGGCAAGTATGGTCCAAATCGGTTAATAACCTGATATAGCTCCCATATAAACCGATCTTCCGATTAAACTTCTTGAGCCTCTAGAGAGCGCAATTATTATTCGATTTGGCAGAAGTTTTGCATAATGACTTCCACTTTGGTCTCCAACAGCCAAATCAATTATGGTTTCCAATCGGATCATAAAATGGTATGGCTCCAATAGCATAGCAATTCTTATGCATTATCCTCTGTTTGCCTATAAAGAGATAATGTGCATAGAACTCGACAAATGCGATCCATGGTCTAGGGTATGTAAGATTCAGCCCGGCAGAACTAAGCACGCTCTTACTTGTTTTTTTTTTTTTTAGATTATCTGCATTTAAAATCATATTTCAAAGCTACCACTTGGGATACCACTTTTTTAAAGATCCGTAGGTCCTCCTGTGTCTATTCCAATTTAAGGATAAAAAGTGTACAAATACAAATTGCACTCTATCACATCCTTTCATTTGAGTACAATATATTCTCGGTCTTCCTACATGACAGTTTGGTGTTGTTTTTTTTTTGGGGAGGAGTGGGTCGTTCCCCCGACACGTAAACCCAAAATGTAATTTATTTCAGTCGTCTATTGTCGCAATATACATGTCCAGCTGAATGGCAGGACGGCTGGACGTGACACAAATTCTTGAATCCTTATATCAACATTATAATTGAACACTACTAACATAGACCTTTCTTTTAATTC
Organism: Stomoxys calcitrans; assembly: GCF_963082655.1. Lineage (NCBI taxonomy): Eukaryota > Metazoa > Arthropoda > Insecta > Diptera > Muscidae > Stomoxys > Stomoxys calcitrans. Next base: position 41,048,396 of record NC_081556.1, on the reverse strand, counting down.
ACATATTATCCCGCTTGAACAACACGTCCTATTGAAGGGTATTCAGTGGATGGGCCGGTCCCAGACTCCATCCCAAATATATATACCAAATACCTTTCCTCTGAAACCCATTTTGTGAGGTTGGACATTCATACGGTAAAAGGTTTCGGGGTTGGGGAGTCCCCGTATTCACCTTGGACCAAATTCGTATAACAGATGTGAACTCAACTTCCAAACACCTTTTATTTGATGCCCTTATTTGGGGGGTTTTGGGGGGTAGGCCCCTTAGGCCCCAAGGAATACATTTTTATATCAGATTTGTACTCTTCTTTTAAATACCTTTCATTTGATGTCAATATTGTCCCAATTGGTAAATATGCTTTGCGGGGAGGTTTTTGGGGGTGTGGGGCGACCCCTCAGACACCAAGGATTAAATTTTTATTTCACATTTATACTCTACTTTTAAATACCTTTCATATGATACCCATATTCCCCAAAGCGGTGAAAGAATCCTGTTGGGTGGTTTTCAGGGGGTGGGGGACCTCCCGAACACTTAGGGAGAAATTTGTACACCAAATTCGTACTCAACTCTTGAATACCTTTCGTTTGATACCCATATTGCCTCAATCGGTAAACATGTCCGTCCGGGTGGGTTCTGGGATAGGGCATCCCCCCAGGTTATTTGACTCCATAATTTTATACCAATTTCGGGTTTTTGGGGAAGTGCTCGTTACTTAAGCACCAGTTAAAAATAACAACTAAGGTGTTAAAAAACATGATACATTTGTTTTAACATAACGTATTTATTTTATTTTATTTTACTTTAATTTATTTTATTTTATTTTATTTTATTTTATTTTATTTTTTTATTTTATTTCATTTTATTTTATTTTATTTTATTTTTTTTTTATTTTATTTTATTTTATTTTATTTTATTTTATTTTATTTTATTTTATTTCATTTTGTTTTATTTTATTTTATTTTATTTTATTTTATTTTATTTTATTTTATTTTATTTTATTTTATTTTATTTTATTTTATTTTATTTTATTTTATTTTATTTTATTTTATTTTATTTTATTTTATTTTATTTTATTTTATTTTATTTTATTTTATTTTATTTTATTTCATTTTATTTTATTTTGTTCTATTTTATTTTATTTTATTTTATTTTATTTTATTTTATTTTATTTTATTTTATTTTATTTTAATTCATTTTGTTTTATTTTATTTTATTTTATTTTATTTTATTTTATTTTATTTTATTTTATTTTATTTTATTTTATTTTATTTTATTTTATTTTATTTTATTTTTATTTCATTTTACTTCAGTTTTTTTTATTTTTTTTTTTTTATTTTTTTTTTATTTATGTTTTATGTTTGCTCTAAAAATGTTGCCTTATCAGCCACATGTTGCATTCACCATCACTCGTTTGACATTCTATTCTTGTGCACTCATAAACATCTTTTTGATGTAATAACTCAAAATATAATCCATAAATTGTCGGCAAAATCCAACACAAGAAAGCACCTCTATAGACCCAGACATTCTTCGTTCTACCCACTCTTGCCTACTTCACATGCCTACTTGAGGGTAATTACAATATGCAATTTTTTAAGTAGCTTTGTGATTTTTTTCCTCTCTGGCTAATTATAAGAGCTTAAAAATAAGTTTGTGTTCACCAACATGTTGTATTTGCACTACAACTTGTATAGCCCGAAACTAAGGAGAACCGGACAAAGGCAAAAAAAACTGAAAAAAAAAACAATTTACCACATTTTTAATGGTCCCAGTTTAATTGCAACATCAAACAAAAACATGACTATCGTTAAATGGAGCCAGATCTGGCATCATATGTTTTTTTCTGCTGGCAATGACTGAAATCAAACGAAAATTGAAGCAATTAAGATGAAAATATAAATATTTAATTATCTTTAGTGCAAGACGTCGGCAAAGCTAAGAATATGCATTATAAAACATATATTGTTTTTGTTGTTGTTGGTACAATCGAAACAGAGGTGGGCAAATTCTTAAAAAAATTATTGATAATAATTATCAAGAGTCCATTCTATTGAGGGAGTTATGTTCCCCTATGAAGTTCTTCATATCAGGGTTATAACAGATAAACATTATGAAGCAGCTACATGACCAATTCCTAATACGCACGTTGCCCCCAATATGTAGCCCACCTCCGCCTACATTAAATTCCATACACATTAAATAAGAAGCTGTATTTTGTTGTCAGGTTTTTGTGCATTTTTTTGTTCTCAACTGTGCTCTAATGCAATGTTTAATTGCATTTAATGAGGTCTTTGTCTAATGCATAAAAGATGTTAATCTAAGATCTTTCAAAAAAAAAAAAACAAAATCTTAACAAATATTTCCATGGAAAATCGTGTATCACACTACCATAATAACCCCATCCCTCTGCCCCTCAGCATGACACACTCGTTATAGCTAATCGCTTTTATTTAAGTAAACTATAAAAAAAAATTTTAAATTAAATTTTAAGTAGGTGGCAGTTTACCTCTGCACATCCTGCTCCCCTAAAATGCTCTATGCAAAAGACGATGGTAGCGGCATCATAAAATCTTTTAATGTTGCATGCGCTGGCCATGGTTGTTGCTGCCACATTTTACATATGTCTGGCCAGAAGAAAAAAATATACCCGCATCGTGCATATGGACTTGGGTGCTGTTTTCAATTGAAAATTTTAAATATTCGCCACCATCTAAATCGAAGACAGAGGAGTAGCAATGAGGGGAAAAGAAAGGTGGAAAAAACTAGAAAGAATAAAAAAATAAAAAAAAATCAAATAAAATAGAAATTAAATAAAAAAATAAAATAAAGTAAAATAAAATAAAAACAAATACAATAAAATAAAATAAAACAAAATAAAATAACATAAAACAAAATAAAATAAAATAAATTAAATAAAATAAAAAAAATGAAATAAAATAAAAAATAAAATAAAATCAAGTAAAAATAAAATAAAACAAAATAAAATAAAATAAAAATAAAATAAAACAAAATAAAATAAAATAAAATAAAATAAAATAAAATAAAATAAAATAAAATAAAATAAAGTAAAAATAAAATAAAACAAAATAAAGTAAAAATGAAATGAAATAAAATAAAATAAAATAAAATAAAATAAATAAAAAAAGTAAAATAAAATAAAAAAATAAAAAAAAAAAAAAAAATAAAATAAAATAAAATAAAATAAAAAAAGTAAAATAAAATAAAATAAAAAAAAATAAAATAAAAAAAAATAAAATAAAAAAAAATAAAATAAAATAAAATAAAAAAATAAAAAATAATAAAAAAACATTAAATAAAATAATTGAGAATAAATTAAAAAAATACAATAAAATTAAATAAATTAGAATTACAAAAATAGAATAAATTAAAATAAAAAATATAAAATAAATTAAAAAAAAAATATAAATAAAACAAAACAAAAGTTAAATTAAAATGTGAAATGGATAAAACGAGAGCGAGCGTGCTTAGTTCGGCCGGGCAGAATCTTATATACCCTCCACTATGGATCGAATAATGAATAAGAATTGATATGCTATTGGTGCTATATTAAGTAATAGTCTGATTCGGACCATAAATGAATTGAATATTAAAGACCATAGTAGAAGTCTTTGGGTAATCTTTCAGTCCATTCCGATAAGAATTGCGCCTTGTAGGGGCTCAAGAAGCATAATCGGGAGATCGGTTTATAGGGGAACTGTATCAGCGTACAGATCGATGCAGACCATATTGGACACATATGTTGAAGGTCATGGAAAAGGCCGTTGTACAAAATTTCAGCCAAATAGGATAAAAATTGCGTCCTCTAGCGGCTCCAGAAGTCAAGACCCCAGATCCGTTTATATGGCAGCTATATCAGATTACGGACCGATTTGAACCATACCCAGCACAGTTACTGAAAGTCATAATAAAAAAGCTCATGCAAAATTTCAGCAAAATCTGATAGGGATTGCTCTCTGTAGAGGCCCAAGAAGTCACGACCCCAGATAGGTTTATATTACAGCCATATAAGGTTGTAGACCGATTTCAACCGTACTTCACACAGTTGTTAGAAGTCATAATAATACACCTCAATCGAAATTTCAGCCAAATTTGATAGGAATTGCGATTTCTAGAGCCTCAAGAAGTCAAGACCCCAGATAGGTTTATAAGACAGCTATATCATGCTGAATTTCAGCCAAGAAGGATAAGAATTACGCCCTCTAGTGGCTCCAGAATTCAAGATCCAACATCGGTTTATATGACAGCTATATCAAAACATGGACCGATATGGCCCATTTATAATCCCAACCGACCTACACTGATAACAAGAATTTGTGGAAAATTTCAAGCGCCTAGCTTTACTCCGTCGAAAGATAGCGTGCTTCCAACAGATGGACGGACATGGCTAGATCAAGTTAAAATGTCATGACGATCGACAATATATACATTATGGGGTCTTAGACGAATATATCGAGGTGTTACAAACGGAATGACGAAATTAGTATACCCCCATCCTATGGTGGAGGGTATAAAAAAAACAAGTAAAAGCGTTATTAGCTCGGCCTCAACGAATTTTATCCCATTTGTAAAGTTCTTTACCAGATATTTTTTTATAGGCAAACAAAGGATAATGGATGAGAATTACTATGCTATTGGAGGTATTGTATATCATGTTATGAACCGATAAGGCCCATACTTGGTTTTGAAGTTGGGGAACATCGTAGAAATCATAGCTCAAAATTGCAGCCATATCGGGTAAGAATCGCGACTTATAGGGGCTTAAGAAATATAATCTGGAAATCGGTTTATATGAAAGCTTTTCCAGTTTATGATGGCAAAGTTGTTCGAAGTCTTAACAAAATTTCAGCCAAACCGGATAAGAATTGCGCCCTCTAGTTGCTCAAAAATTTTAATATATAAGAGCGGTTTATATGGCAGCTGTATTCAAACATGGGCCGATATGGCCCACTTACAATCCCAATCGACTATGCTTATGGGAAGTTTTTGTGAAAAATTTACTTCGAAAGTAAGCGTGCTTTCGACAGACAGGCGGATGGGCACTGCTATATCGACTTAGAATGTCAAAACGATCAAGAATAGACATAAACACTTTTTTGAGTCTCAGATCAATATTTTGGTGTGTTACTAACGAAATCACGAAATTTCTATTCCCCCATCCTACGGCGGGGGGCCACCGTCCGCATGCGAGAACATCAGACAAATTTTTTCAGAAGTGGTAATGCCCTCCTAGTGCTGGCGACATTTGTGAGGAACTTTGCCATGTAAAAACTTCTTCCCAAACAGGAGTCGCCCTGCGGCACTCCATTCGAAATCGGCTATAAAAAGGAGGCCTTTATCATTGAGCTATAACTTGGATCGGGCAGCACTCAGTGATATGTGAGAAATTTGCCCCTGTTCCTTGAACATTCCAATGTTTATGGGCAAATTTGCAATTGCGTCCTAGGGTGGGTATTAAAAAGCGAAAGTCTTTGTCAGAGTGAGGCAGGAAGTTCTCAACGCAACTCATGATGGATGTCGAAGGAAAGCAAAATCAAGAGGTAGTCGTAAAGAATAGGGAGACATTCCCCAGCAAGTACCAATTAATACAAGGAGGACATTTATAGGGAGAACTTACACGGTTAGTATTCCAGAGGGATGACTTCCATAGGTGTTTAAGTTCAAACGATTGGCTTGTTCCTTTCTCTACCCCCTTCTTTAAGCTTGTTTACATAGCTGGACGTAGAGGGAGGAGCTCTTATAGATTTCCTACAACATGTCATGGAGTTTGTTCGCTAGCTCGGATCGTAGGGGTTTGTTCCCATTCGCGGAAATTCCTCTACAAACTCTCCTTGGCCTTGTTCGCGCAGGCGGACTGTAGGAAGATTTATTAAGAGCACTTTTTCTTTCTACAACTCTTATAGGAGCGTGTTCGCCTAGTTCGGCTGTAGAGAGACACTTCCAATATCAAAACGATGCCTCGAAGCAACTTTATTGGTTTTTCCCAAAACACTCCTAATCTAAGTCTCACACCGCAGACATCGCGCATCTCTCACCCTTTGTCTTTAAGGTAACTATCGCCTGCCATGAAATATCACACACTAATAAAGACAATCCTTTGTTTAAAGAAAAAACCTAATCACCGGTGTTTTATTTGTTTTAAAATCTTACCCGTCTTACCACGGCAAGCTATCACCCGCACCCTAACAATAGGGATGACATTCACAGAGGGGACCTCCACAAAAAGGACTTACAATTTCCATTGGGTGACTTTTTGTATTTCCATTGGGTGATTTTGCTGAGAGAACTACCCCTGGAAAGAATTCCACTGGGACGAAAAAGACAAGTTAACATTTCTGGCGGTTAGATTTGTATATATATCCAGGACATGTTTAGCTAATACTTAATTACATGTGGATTTAGTATGGGGCTATGAGTATTAAAGCCATGGTATGGTGAATAGAAGACAGGAGAAGGATATATCATCGAGTGATAATTGCCGAAGAGGATTGTAAGAGGTTTCAGAGCAGATACCCTCACGCAACTTCAAGTCAAGTGCGAGACTCTCTTACCAGCAGTGGTCTAACGGAAATCTGGAATTGCCAACTGGTAATTCAAACTACACGGAAAGAACGTAGTTAGAGTGAAGAACAGGCCCGGATTTCAACATTTAAGACCCGGTAACCGTGCTCTGCTTCCTGTTGACTGACCATAACACGGTTCCGTAGAATGCGTGAGTTGGTACAGTGCCAATGTGATAGTAGCTAGGCAATTTAGGTAATAGCAATGAGGACGGTAGCGTCAAGAAATGTTTGGTGCTTAAGAAGGAGATTAACGGCCTTTTTCTAGTGTGGCACAATCTGCAACATCTGGATTTAGGGCCAGATGTTGCAGATGGTAGAGCAAATGGGAATGAGAGGGCAACAATCTTGGTCGTAAGGCCAGAAACTGCAGTCAATGCTCGATAACTTTCCAAGCAATGCAGTCCGCTATAATCGTATGGTCATGTATCAATGTGGTATAGTGGCACGCTGAAAGGAGGACGAGATTTTATGAGGGTATACGGATAGTGTGAAAACGTGTCAAATACTTAGGAGAAGTAAAACCAAGATCATTATAGCTGAGGAATTGTTAGAAGGATATTGGTATAACTATCGGCATCATTATGGAATACATAGGACTTCAGGCATATTTATTCAGAATAGGTTTGGCAAGTGATTTCCCATCATCTATTGTTAATTTTCCATCATCTATATTTCAAACGAAAATGAGAAATCAAAATCAGGAGATCGATTTATCTGGAAGCAATATCAATGCAAATGCAAATTTTGCCCATGGACAATCCACTAAGGAACAGGGGCAAACTTCTCACATATCAATGAGTGCAGTTCGATTCATGTTTTTAAGCTCAATGATAAGGGGCCTCCTTTTTTATAGCCGAGTCTGAACGGCGTGCCACAGTGTGACACCACTTTGAAGAGAAGTTTTACATGGCATAGTACCTCACAAAGGTTGCCAGCATTAGGTAGGGGAAACCACCGCTAAAAAAAAAAATTTTTTCTGAAGGTCTCGCCAGGATTCGAACGCAGGCCTTTAGCGTCATTGGCGGACATGCTAACCTCTGCGCTACGGTGTCACAGGCCGTATAAAACCAAATTTAATAAAGTCACCTGGATATGACAGAAATCATTGTAGATTTTAGCCAAATCGGATGAAAGTAGCGCCCTCTATAGGCGCAATCTATCTTACATTCAGTGTCGGATCTCTTATTTTTGTTAAATTTGGCAAAAAAATTAAATTTGCCGATAGCATCGATAGGAAAAACACCAATCGATAGTTAGCCATCGATATTTTTTTCTGATGGTCTCGCCAGGATTTGAACCCATTCGTTAAGCGTCATAGGCGAACATGCTAACCTCTGTGCTACGGTGTCACAGGCCGTATAAAACCAAATTTAATAAAGTCACCTGGATATGACAGAAATCATTGCACATTTTAGCCAAATCCGAGGGAAAAAAGCGCCCTCTATAGGCGCACTCTATATTACAAAGACACATTCAGTGTCGGATCTCTTATTTTTGTTAAATTTTGCAAAAAAAATTAAATTTGCCGATAGTATCGATAGGAAAAATATCAATCGATGCTTAGGCAAAAAATATAATATCGATGGTGCCATCGATATTTTACCAGTTCTACAAGTGAGGGCTTATACTTGGCATTGTGGAGAAGGCGACAAGATGTTGAAGAATTACCCAAATAAAAGTAGTTCTCCTCCAGAATTTATTTGGGGAGATGGATTTGTAAGGGAGCTGTATCGAATTCACATTCCACCTTCCCCCATCTATAGATGCCACCCGCCCTTGACTTCATGTTTAATAAGCAGCTGTAAATAATTTTGTCATTTGCTTGTTAGTTTTTACACAAAATCCACACAATTACGCTTGCCGTTTTGTATATTTCTTTTTTTTTTACTTCTCTACTCTATATGAGTCACTTAGTTTTGCAGAATTTTCCAAAAGAAACAACACCACGACCATATTACAAAGGAGCTGCGCAAACATTAAAAAGCCACATTGGAAGTTGTTGGCTTGTTGCATTAATGCCATGTTGAACTGTCAACAACATGACGCCGGCGACATAAATACTCATTGGGGCCAGATACAATACTCCACAAAAAATAGGAGTAAGCAGAAAAAAAAAGTATTAGAAGTTGACCAATATGAAGAGAGGAAGTTGTTGGCGGAAAAATGTGTTTCTTTTCAAAAATGCTGGACTTCCTGCTACGTATTTAGACGTATGGGTCATAAATGTAGCCAAAAGGGAACATATGGTGTAAAAAATTTATTCGATTTTTTCACACTTATGGCAATATTGGGGATTAAGGAGTTATTGGGTGTTTAAATGAGAGAAAAATTTTTATTCAAATCTAAATAAAAATAAATTTTATTTAAAATAATTTTTATTTTTTTTTTTTTTTCAATTATATATACAAAAAATATTCATTGAATTTTTATTTAATATAACAGATTCGACTACACCTTACTATGGTTGTTTAAAGAATGAAAAAACATCAACTGTGCAGATTTTTTTAACAATAATTAGCTTTGCAAGAGGTAATGCTCCCTTTAAAGCAAAAAAAAACTTAGGCCCGCAATTGCCATCTACCCCACACACATCTACACTGTTGTCACAAGTGAAGGGTGGTTTTGACACCTAAATTACTAGAGGCTGTCACACTTTTTTTTCCTTTATTACCGAAATGAATGTAACAAAAAACATTAGGGGTGAGTTAGTCCATAATTGAGACTGGAGTATTCTCTCTCCTTGTCAATCTCACTGTAATATAAAGTGTTGGGGTTGCATACATCATCACATCTCCTTTGTAGACAACCTAACCGTTTGTAGTTGAAAATTGCTATAAAAATCCCTATGCTAATGAATGAATTTTTATAGAGAATAAAATTAACATATTTTATGAAATTCATTGATATTTTATCAAGGAATTAGAAATGTAATGAAATGTTTAATGATGATGCTTTTTAATTGAATTGGCTAAAGCTTTTGGGGAACGTCACCTACAATAAGTAAAAAACAAAATCGTTTAACATCATTCCTCTTAAGAGAGTAAAGAATACACTGCATTTTGCAAATGGACCAATCAAATTTCTAAAAATGCTACCCTTAGACAGATAAAAAAGTAGAATTTTAAAGCGAATTCAAAAATATTACTGCACACAAGCAAGCCCTAAGAAGTGGATTATAGAATAGACTTGAGCAAAACAAAATCTGTCTTGAGCTAATCCATATCAATTCGTTAGCAGGAACTAGGGTCAGTTCACTCATCCTTTTTAGATTGTTTTAATATTAATTTTTACATATTTTCATAAAAACTTCTGCACACATAAAAAGTAAATAAACACGTTGAAAGAAGAAGGTGAGCATGATAGAAAACAGTTTGAAACACCATCATAACAATTCGTTTTCCAGAAATATGGTAATTTTACCATTTTTAGGGTAAAGTTTTACTATAACTTGTATATGCCGTTCAAAGTAATTGATATTGAAGAAAGAGCTGTCACTTAATATTAACGAATACATGGACAACCTATTCACAAAGCTACATTTCATGTGTGCAACAAAGTTGCTAATATTTTGCATTAATTAAATTAAACAAAATTATAATTTCAGCTTGTTTTAATATTTTCTAGGTTAATTTTCTTTAAAAAATCTGCACACATAAATGTGGTGAAGTCACGCTGTAAGAAATGGATGAGCTTAATAAAGAAAAGTCGAATGTATCCTCACAACAATTCTTTTGCAGAAAATACCGTAAGCTTTCCATTTTCAGGGTAGAGTTTTATTACTTTTTGTTGATATTGTTCAAAATAATTGATAGTGAAGATATGACAGCTAACTATCACCGGCAAATAAAGCAGTAACGCTATTATGTGAGAATACTTCATGTGTGCCGCAAAATTGTTGGTATTTTGCTATTAGCATAAATTCCATTCTACTAAGTTAAAATTTTGTATTGCTTCAATATTTTATTGACAAAAATTTCCTTAAGATCAATGCACACATGAAAAGTGCAATATAATGTTGGAAGAAGAAGGTAAGTGTGATTGAAGACAGTTTGAATCATATACATAACAATTCGTTAAAAAAAAATAGGCCAGTTTTCCATTTTCAGGCTATAATTTCACTATTGTTTATCGATTTTGTTTAAAATAATTGATATTCATGACATGGCTGCCAATTCTTATCGTCGAACAAAACAGTCACCCTTGAAGGTGGTCCCGATTCATGTGTGCAGTAAAAATGGTACTACTTTGCTATTGGCATAAATTCGGTTAGGAAAAAATTCCACATTTTTATTGTTGCAATATTTATTTGACCAAAACCGTGCACCCATGAAAAGTGCAAAAGCAGGTTAAGGAAGAAGGTATGTGCGATTGAAAACAGTTTGTATCATATCTATAACAATTCGTTTAAAGAAAAAATGGCCAGTTATCCATCTTCAGGGCATAATTTTACAATTACTTATCGATTTTGTTCAAAATAATTGATATGAAAAACATGGCTGTCAATTCTTATCGTCAAACAAAACGGTAACCCTTGAAAGTGGTCCTGATTCATGTGTGCAGTGAAAATGGTACAAATTTGCTATTGGCATTAATTCGGTTAGGAACAAATTCGAAATTTTTATTGATGCAATGTTTATTTGACCAAAACCGTGCACGCATGAAAAGTGCATAATAAGATTGAAGGAAGAAGGTATGTGCGATTGAAGACAGTTTGTATCATATCTAAAACAATTCGTTTAAAGAAAATATGGTCAGTTTTCCATTTTCACGGCATAATTTCACTATTATTTATCGATTTTGTTTAAAATAATTGATATTGTTGACATGGCAGCCAATTCTTATCGTCAAACAAAACGGTAACCCTTGAAAGTGGTCCTGATTCATGTGTGCAGTAAAAATGGTACAAATTTGCTATTGGCATTAATCCGGTTAGGAACAAATTCCACATTTTTATTGATGCAATATTATCTTGACCAAAATTTTTAGAGAAATTTGCACCCGTGAAAAGTGCAAAATCAGGTTGAACGAAGAAGGTATGTGCGATTGAAGACAGTTTGTATCATATCTATAACAATTCGTTTAAAGAAAATATGGTCAGTTTTCCATTTTCATAGCATAATTTTAGTATTATTTATCGATTTTGTTCAAAATAATTGATATGAAAGACATGACTGCCAATTTTTATCGTCGAACAAAACGGTAACCCCTGAATGTGGTCCCGATTCATGTGTGCAATACAAAAGGTACTATATTCCCAGTAGCATTAATTCTGTTATAAACAAATTCAATATTTTTACTGCTGCATTATTTTCTTGACAAAAATTTTTCAAAAAACGATGCACCCATAAAATGTGCAAAATCACGTTGAAGGAAGAAGCTGAGTGCGATTGAATACAGTTGGAATCATATTCACATCAATTCGTTTGCGAAAACCATGGCTTGTTTATCATTTTCAGGGCAGAATTATACTATTATTTGTTGATTTTTTTCAAACCAATTGATATTGAAGACATTGCAACAAATTTTCATCAGCGAACAAAACGATAACCCCAGAGTGTGATAACCCTTCATGTGTGCAACAAAAATGTAAGAATTTTGGCATAAGCATTAATTTATTTATTAAAAAATTAAAATTTTTAAATGTTTCAATATTTTCGAGTTCTATATTACCCAAAATTATTGCACACATGAAAAGTTAGGAGGCACGCTGAAATAAGAAGGTGAATGTAATTCAAGACAGTTGGAATCATATTAACAACAATTCGTTTGCATAAAATATAGTTGGCTTTTCAAACTTAGCGTATGATATTGCTAACATTTGTGGATTTTGTTCAAAATAATTGATATTGAGGATATCCCTACCAATTATTATCGGCAAGCAAGGCGACAACCATAGAAAGTAGTTGTACTTCATGTGTGCACAAAATATGTTAGTATTTAAGTACTAGCATTAATTAAGTTATAAACAAATCAAACATTGTTGATTGTTTCAATATTTTGTGGCAAAATATTTCTCCAAATAGCTGCACACATAAAAACGGTGCAATTGCGCTAAAAGAATAAGGTGACCGTGATTGAAGGCAGTTTCAAGCATATGCACAACAATTCATTTAGAGAAAATATAGTTAGCTTTCCATTTTCAGGAAAGAATTACACCATAATTTGCTGATTTTGATCAAAATAATTGATATTGAAGAAACGGCTGCCAATTATCATTGGCGAATAAAGCGTTAACCACAAAATGTGGTCAGCATTCATGTGTGCGGTAAAAATATTGGTAATTTGGCATTAGGTATAAACAAACTAGATTTTTTTTAATTATTTTAATATTTTCTTGTCTTAAAATTATCAAAAACCTTGCACACATGATAGCTGTGAAAACACTTTGAAAGACATAAGAAAGCTTGATTGAAGAAAGTTCAGTGTGCCTTTAAAACAATTCTTTTGCTAAAATATGGTAAGCTTTCCATTTGAAAGTCAAAATTTTAATATTATTTGTTGAGTTTATATAAAATAATTGATTTTGAAAAAATGGCTGTCAATTATTATCGGCCAATAGAGCAAGAAACCTAGAATGTGGTTACATTTCATGTGTGCAGCAAAAATGTTAGTTTTATGGGGTAAGCATTAATTTAATAGTTAAAATTTTTATATTTTCGATTGTTTTAATATTCCTTCATTTCTTAAAAGTGTATGCACACACGAAATGTGCGCCATTAGTCTGAAAGAAGAAGGTGGGTGTGATTGAAGACAGTTTGATACATATTCATAACAATTCGTTTGCGAAAATGTGGTTATTTCTTAATTTTTACTGTAGATATTTTACTATTTTTTCTAGATCTTGCTAAAAATAATTGATATTGAAGACATAGGTGCCAAATACCATGGGCGAATAACACGATAACACCAGAAAGTGGTGACACTTCATGTGTGCGGCAAAAATGGTAGCATTTTGACATTAGCATCAATTCAATGGCAAAAGATAGGGCCATAAAAAGAAATGAAAAAGCATCTGGAATGTGTTAAGTACGCACCCCTCCAACTTCCCTTATATTTTAGAAATTACATCGACAATTCTTCCTCCGTTTATGACTACTCAAAAGGGTTTTTGGCGGACCCATTGTTGTCCAATTATACTGGCACTAACTTTAGAAAATAGGCCTTTGATTTTTTAAATGGTTTTCTATCCCTCTAAATCAACTTTTTCTACTATATGTCTAAAACTCCAATTTCACTCGTATAACTCATTATGTCGTTGGTTAACTCATTTCCGCCTTATGTTTTCATGCATAATGCCATTAGAAAATTGTTAGTTGACAACTTACAATAAAAAATCGAAATCATCTGCTCCAACAGTGGCTGTTTTAAAATTTCAAAATTTGTTACGCATGCGAAACAGCCGATTGCATTAAAAAAAAACGAACTCGTTGAATGAAGGGGGTGGGTTTTGCGTCCTTGACTTAACACAAAAAAAAAAACACAAATAAGGGTGCGTTTTTGAGACTCTGATATCAGACATGTGACACACTTAAACAATATTGGAAATCTAACTTAAATAATGGTGTGAAATCGATTTTTACTAATGGAACAACGAAAAAAAAAATCGCTAAGTGATAAGCTGCAAAAAAAAAACACGGAGTACTTTCATAGGAACGAAAAAACTACTACCTCAAAAGTTTAAGATCCTAGAGAAAATTTACCAGAATAGCCAAAGGAACCTAGACGTGTGGTGAGAGGGCAGAAGGCCTTTTATGTCACCAAAGCCTAATGGAATATTTCCTGGATCACTTAGGAAGGAGGTGTGGTATGTAGCGCCCCATCTCAACGTCATATTCACAGCACGCCAAAGATTGGCCTTGGCAAGAGGTAAGAGTAGTACTCAAGCCTGGCTAGGCAAGTATGGCACAATTTGCATTATTAGGGTGCTGAGTCACAGTGGGGTCAGCAGAAATGAGACAGCGGACATCCTGCCAGCAAATGCCATGGGTTTGCCGAAGCTAAACTTGAAAAATATGAAACTTTTCGTTGCAAAGTTGTCTGAGGATAGGCAAAGCGGGGCCCATCAGATTGCAAGGCATACAGGTCCATTGTGTTCTTCCTAGAAGAATTCAAGCCAAAGTACCATAGCATGGTACAAAACCGCAAAAACGAAAGAAAATTGTAAATAATACACCAGACAAAAGAGAGGGGAACCAGGTAGACCGGAAAGAAACTCCCACCGCTGAGTGTATAGACCAGTCAGACAATTAAGGCTTCTACAGAACTGCAGAATGATAAGAGGACTAAGTGTCTGAAAGAAATCCAGGCACAGAAAGAGGTACTCAACCATTGCGATGTATCACACTGCCCGCAAAAGGTGCTCGACCGTCTTTAAACCCTCCGCGCCATTACATACCTTGCAGTAGTTTGCCTCTCCCAGCGTACAGAGCGACATAGAAAACCTGACGTTGCAATCGCTAGTGAGAACTCTTATTAGTTGTATAAAGTCCTGCTTCCTCAGCCCAAGAATAGGAAAGGTCTTGTTACGTGAAAAACACGGCCACAGGGCCATCGCCACTCGGCAATTCATACAGCGCACAGTGGAAGAAAATCAAAAAAAAAAAACTAGTAAAAAAATATGCCGTGTGAGAACGGATAGAGATATCCTTTTGAAATTTGAGATGGAATTTGGAATTTAGAGCTGAGGTGTAAGCTGTCCTAGGTTGTCCGGACGCCTTTTGGCAGGCCCCTTAAATCGGCAACCTTGTTATTTTCAAAAATTTATTGGGGCTGCCAAATCTTCGTTTGTGATCCGATTTTCAGAAGTTCGCTTGAGGTCTGCAACATCTCCACTGGTTTCGGCGATATCCATTTTTTTTTTTGGATTAGAATTTGAATTTTAGAGCTGAGGTGCCTTTTGGCAGGCCCCTTAAATCGGTCACCTTGGTATTTCGAAAATTTGTTGGGGCTGCCAAATCTTCGTTTGTGATCCGATTTCCAAAAGTTCCCTGTAGGTCTGCAATATGTCCACTGGATTCGGCAATATTCGACTTAAGTTTTGTTATGGAAATTTTGACCGAGACCTGTTTCGCATTTTGCAATTTAGGAAGGCATTTGTGGTTCAATTTTAGATTTTATACATGCGGAATATTCCCGAAATATATGGGATATTGTAGACCCCAAGCGGACTATTTTGTTCGAATTTTAAGCACTAACCAGCAGAAAAAATTGGGGACCAAACCACAAACAAAGATTTGGCAGCGTCAACAAATTTTGGAAATACTGAAATACTTCCCAGCAAAACAGATGAATGCCGGAAGTTTGATTAGCGCCGGGTACTTGAAGACCACCGTAGCACAGAGGTTTGCAAGTCCGTCTATGACTCTGAAACCACAGGTTCGAATCCTGGCCAGAACATCAAACAAAATTTTCAGCGTTGATTATTACCTCCTAATGCTGGCGACATTTGTGAGATACCGTTTGGTATGGTAGCCATGTAAAAACTTCTCCCCAAAAGAAGTGTCGGCCTGTGGCACACCATTTGGACTCGACTATAGAAAGGAGGCCCCTTTTCATTGAGCTCACACTTGAATCGGACAGCACTCATTGATATGTGAGAAGTTTGCCCCCGGTTACTTAATGGAATGTTCATGGGCAAATTTGCAAGTGTAGAATACGAATCTGATATCCAAATGTGGGACCACGTGTATGGGGGGTCGTTCCTTCCAAAAACAACCCCCAAAGAGGACAAATTTACTACAAAAGCAATATGGGGCTCTAAAAAGTCTTAGAGCCTCACACCCAATATACAATTGCAAAAGCCTAAGTTCGAGGTTGGTATTCAGCGCATCTTTTGAGGCACTATTCCCTGCTGCAGAGATCAGCGGTATCCTTTTCCTTCTCGATCATCCTGAGAAGGGCTACAGTTGTGCAAAACCCGATGCCACACCAGACATCCATTGGTGAGAATCGGCTGATCAATCGCCATAAATTCCCAGTGTGCCGCCCCTGGAATAAGGTACCAACTACTTTCTATCAAGTTGCGATAGGAATGGATCGCATTTAGTCTCCTTTTGACCCTTTCCTCGACGTTGCTTTTTTAGTTTAGTTTCGAGTCAAGAATCACACCCAAGTACTTTGCCTCTAGGGTGAGCGGCTACTGTACCAGTTCCGTATATTGGTTGCCCAAAAAGTAATTGCGGATTTTTCATATAGTCGGCGTTGACAGTTATCAGCTGTTATTTTTAGCTTGCTTAAGAAAAAAAGTGTAAAAAAAGTATATTTGATTAAAGTTCATTCAAAGTTTTATTAAAAATGGATTTAGTTTTTTTTTAAAAATCCGCAATTACTTTTTGGGCAACCCAATGGATCCCCTGAAAATACACAGCTTTCTTCTCCTGCTGAAAAATACCAGCTTAGTCTGGCACTGGGTTTAATGCCAAGCCGGTTGGCCTTCGCCCCTCTAGAGAGATTCATCAATGCCATCTGAACAAGGTCCGGAAAGGCAGGGAAGAAACGGCCACCCACCTTGATGACGATGTCATCCGCGTAGGCAAAGACCATCACCCTCTATTTCTCTAAAGACATTCGAATGGCCTTGATAGCCAGAAGCCACAAAAGAATGGATAAAGCTCCGACTTGCGGAGTTCCTCTCATAAGAATCTTCTCACTAGAGTCCTTCGCCAGTGATGTCTTGATATTCCTCCCTTTAAGCATCATATCAACCCAATTCACTCCTGTTAAAGTCCTCTCTATTCAGGGAGGATATCATCCTAAATTTTGGTCATTTTCATTAAAAATTTTATAAAAAAAAAATGTCTTACAAAATTTCAAAAAAAAAAATGAATTCTGGGAAACTTTAGTAAAAATTAAGACTTTAAACTTTTTTTAAAAATTAATTTTTTTATAGAAAACTCATTTACAAATTTTGACAATTTATATGGAATATAATTCCAAAATTGATATTCCAACAGTTCTACCTTAAACATCGCAAAAAACCTCATCTCAAACAAACAAAAAAATGAACCAACCCAAAAAAACTGTCCAAAGATAAAGGCAGATAACAATAACGCTATTGTTTGGTAATTTTCTTACAAATTACCTTTCACACCACACTCAGATAAACACAACCAAATGATTTTGTTTGCGTGCCCTCTCTTTCTTTCCTCTCCTTTTAACACTCGTTTTACTTTTTTTTCCCGACTCAATGCCGGAAATGAAAAACAAAACAAGGGCATAAAAAACAACAAAAAACAGACGACGGCAAAAAAAGCGACAATGTCAAATAGCGTTTCGTATCTCACCCTCATTTCAGTGAAATTAGATGAAAAATAAAACCACCCCTCAAACAGACGACAGTCGGTTTTTCTTTTTTGCAAAGGGGGGGTTAGTTTTTTTTACGCCACTTCCTCTGTAAAGCGTGTTACAAAATGCTCATTTCTAATGTAAGCGGTGTTGTTGAAAAAAAAAAAAAAAAACAACAACAACCACAAGAGCTGATGCTGTGTGCACTTGATTTTTGTTTGGTTTTTTTTTTTGTTTTTGTATCTTGCCATTCTGAAACAAAAAAAAATCTCCCTTAACTTAACCCACAGCAATTCATGCCACGAGGTGCTTCTGCTGCTTGCTTACCCACACAAATAAAGTGGCATATATTTTTGTTGTTGGTTTGCGTGAAAAACAAAAACTTTTGAGTAAAAAGTGTAAGAGAGCTGAGCGAGAAAAGTGTTCTGCTTATGGGGAATTTCCATAAAATTATTGTATTTAACATAGAAGGAATCCCCCTGGAGAATTGCAAATGGAAAGGCAAAGCTAGCTAAATCTTAGATGGGGAGGTATAGCTAAGAAAACGAGGGACTCAAAGATAGGTAGTTAAGAAAAATAAGAATTCACAATTTACCCAAATAGAATATGAAATGAAATATACAAAACAAAACCAGCCTTAATACAACATTGTCAAAAATTATTGCATACTTTTAGGTAAGGTATCATTATTGGAAGAATTTACAGTTTGCCCAAATAGATTTTGAAATATACAAAACGAAACCAGCCTTTATACAACATTGTCAAAAATTGTTGCATACTTTTAGGTAAGGTATCATTATAATTCTGTATACCTTAAGCGGGTTTTCAAATATTTTTATAAGTTAGGTAGTTAAGAAAAATAAGAATTCACAGTTTGCTCAAATAGAATATGAAATATATAAAACAAAACCAACCTTTATGCAACATTGTCGAAAATGATTGCATACTTTTAGGTAAGGTTTCATAATTTATAATTCTGTATACCTTAAGCGGGTTTCCAAATATTTTTTTAATAAATACAACGAATGAAGAATGCAATTTAAGAATTTAGAATACATGTTGGTTAATTACAACTTATTATAATAAAAACAGATTTCTATAATACAAGGCACAAAATAAAATGAAAATATAGAAAGAAAAGGGGCAAAGTAAAATATAGAGGAACAAATAGATTGCTATAAATGCAATGAAGATTATTTCTTAAATCTAGAATGAGGAAAAGATAAAAATCAATGCACAATAATATTAAATTGGTTATAGAGGAAGTCGTGGTACATGATAGTCAGCATTCTTATTGCATACTTTTAGGGATTTTGAGAATACTTAATATTGGGTTGCCCAAAAAGTATTTGGGCAACTTTTTTTAAAAGAAAGTAAATGCATTTTTCATAAAACTTAGAATGAACTTTAATCAAATATACTTTTTTTACACTTTTTTTCTAAAGCAAGCTAAAAGTAACAGCTGATAACTGACAGAAGAAAGAATGCAATTACAGAGTCACAAGCTGTGAAAAATTTTGTCAACGCCGACTATATGAAAAATCCGCAATTACATTTTGGGCAACCAATAAAAAAGAAGAAATACTGAACTGAAAAATACTAAAAATATTAAAGACAAGTTAAAAGTTCTTTAGTCTAAGTTAAATCATCAAAAAAAGTTTGGGTTATAGCACTAATATCGATTAATTTAAGATCAAACCGATTATAAGGCAATTTCATCAAATCCTATTTCAATATGATCTTTAAATACAAGACTGTGGACAGTATATAACGGCTTTTTAAGCCAATATAGATTAAAACCTTCTACAAACATTTTTTTTAAGCAATCAAATTTTTTAAAAACTTTTCGAATAAAAATTAAAATTTCAAATATTTTTCTTAATGTAAATATTTTCATTTAATTAGCCTTCTCGAAAATTCCTGAGCGTTCAACAAATCCTCTCATCGATTTGCTTCCTTATAGCATTTTACCTGCTTGTTGGTTAACTTTGTGCCTGGCGCATGCGCCTTAAAATTTTAATTAAAGAAACCAGATTTTTTGTCATGCCGACTTGTCGAATGCTGTTATCGGCTCATGCAAATGAATCTAGAATTACAATTAAATATTCACTATGGCTTAAATGTATTAAAAAGTGCATTAAAAGAAATGAACCCTCCAAACAACCCCAAATGTGGAGACTTTCGAAAATCAAGTAACATACAAACTATGAATAAAAAAATTTTGAAAAAAAAAATCCCAGTATAAAGTTTTGATTTTTTTAATTTTAATAAAATGCAGTATTACGACTTTTCGTTGTTGCAGCAAACTTTTTTGCTGTTTTCTCTTAGTGAAAAATTTTTCATTTCAACTCTGCGTTTTGGCGGTAATCGAAGGGGGAGCGGTTTTCAGTTTTCTGATGAACAAAAATTGCAATCAGAAAACTTTTTAGTAAATACTGGAAAGAGTTGGCTGACAATACAGAAAGTATGCTGAAAATGACACTACAAGAATTTTTTCGCTAAAACAGCAAACATTTTCCGCTGTTTCCAGATGGTTAAAATTTGTAAAAATGCTTAAAAAATATTGTTTTGCACCTTATCTTTTTATATACGCCATTTGCAACACATCGAAATATCCATTTCCGATCCTATAAAGTATATATATATATATATATATATATATATATACATATATATATATATATATATATATATATATATATATATATATATATATATATATATATATATATATATATATATATATATATATATATATATATATATATATATATATATATATATATATATATATATATATATATATATATATATATATATATATTCTTGATATATATATATATATTCTTGATCGCCGTAAAAATCTAAGACGATCTAGCCATGTCCGTCCGACTGTCTGTCTGTTGAAATCACGCTACAGTCTTTAAAAATAGAGATATTGAGCTCAAACTTTCCACAGATTCTTTTTGGGTCCATAAGCAGATTAAGTTCGAAGATAGGCTATATCGGTCTATATCTTGATATAGCCCCCATATAGACCGATCCGCCGATTTGGGGTCTTAGACCCATAAATGTCACATCTATTATCCGATTCCGCTGAAATTTAGGACAGTGAGTCATATTAGGGCACTCGAAATTCTTCTTCAATTTGGTTCAGATCGGTCCAGATTTGGATATAGCTGCCAAATAGACCGATCTCTCGATTAAGGGTCTTGGGCCCATAAAAGGCGCATTTATTGTCCGATTATGCCAAAATTTAGGACAGTGAGTTGTGTAAGGCCATTTGATATCCTTCTTCAATTTGGCTCAGATTGGTCCAGATTTGGATATAGCTGCCATATAGACCGATCTCTCGATTTAAGGTTTTCGACCCATAAAAGGCGCATTAAATCGCACGATATAAGCAGACTATAGACCGGTCCCGAACGTCAAATAAAATGTTCACCTAACTCGCCTCTCAATAAGTCCATTGTAACGCGTGCTGTGTGGACATTGCATGTGGCACCGTCTTATTCAAACCACATGAAAAAAAGAGGGATATCATCTCATGGTAGCGCTCACCATTCATATTTACGTTACAATTCGCATCATCTTTGAAGAAGCACGGTCCAATGATATCACCAGCCCATAAACCGCACCAAACTGCGACTTTTTCTGGAGGCATTGGTAGCTCTTGCAATGCATCTGGCTTATCTTTACTCCAAAATCGACAATTCTGCTTATTTTCGTACCCATTGAGCTAAAAATGAGCTTCGTCGATGAAATGGAAGAAGCGCACGATGAACTTTCTTAACAGAGCACGAGTTTTGATAATAAAATTCAATAATTTGCAAGAATAGTTTGACTTTTATTTAGTGATTTTTTGATATAAATCGCACCACGCTCCACGTTTCCTCAATAAGACGATTTCGATATCTGACAAGGTCAAATACTTTGGTGTGATCTCGGACAGGAAACTGAATTGGAAGTATCACATTCAGGAGCGTACTGAGAGGGCTCACAGCTGTTGGACACTATGTAGTTGGGCTGTAGGTTCGAAATGGGGCCTGAATTCGAGGATAGTCCACTGGCTCTACAGGAGTGTGATTAGACCAATACTTACTTACGCCTCAGTAGTTTGGTGGACTGCTATGGAGAAAAATTGCTACATAAGGACCATACAATAGGTTCAGAGAACATGTTGTCTTGGCATAGGCGGAGCGATGAGGACCACGCCCACTAGGGCACTGGAGAATATTCTAGATATCCGAGCCATTGACAAACAGATTAAGTGTGAGGCAGCCATTGAGGCAATGAGACTCAAGGCGATGGAAGAATGGATTGAGGATGTGAGCAGCCCATACCATCGCGGTATAATTGAGGCGACGATAGGGAACCTGGAAGGAAGGGAAGAGATTTCCGATCAGATACCTGAGATGAACCTTGAAGTCGAGTGCGAGGCACTGCTGCCATCGGCAGAGTTTTGGATTGACGGCACCCTAGTATTGTCATCTGGAAGATCATGTTACACGGATGGATCAAAGAACCCTGGATTGAGAACCCAGGGACTGAGATCTGTTTTAGACTGCCTGACCATAAAACGGTCCTGCAGGCGGAGATCCGGGCGATCACGGAATGTGTGAAGTGTTGTGGTGCTAACGCGAGAACGTCGAGTGTAAACATCTTTACCGACAGTAAAATTGCCAATAACAACCAGGACGGTAAGGTCACGAACAGTCTTGCAGTGCAAGAAGGAGATTAACGCCTTCTCTGAGGATGGGAAACCCCGTAACGTTTGGGTGCAGAAGCATAACGGAGTAAGGGGGAATAAAAGGGCAGAGGATTTGGCGGTGAAGACCATAGGACTGCCGTCAAAAAACTTGTTAAACCCGAAGACTTTCGGGTCGACGCAGTCCGATTTAAGGGAGTGGGAGACGAATGCGTTTCCAACTTTGTGGAACAGCGAAACGGTCGGTAGGACAGCAAAAATCCTATGGGGGGATCCAGATCACGAGAAGACGAGGCTATTACTGAAAGAAAGCAAGAACGAGGTCAGTATAGCTATTGTTATCATAACGGGACACATAGGGCTACGAGCTAATTTATGTTAAATCGGTGCGGCAAGTGATAGCATGTATATGGCATATGGGGAGGATGATGAAACATTGGAGTATGTCTTTTGCCATTGGCCGGCTTCCGCGGCTAACAGATATGAACCAACTTAGGGGAGTGGTATGAAAAATAGTTAAACAGCTGGTAAGTAGCACGGAATTCCTAACTAAGATTTTCTTTTTCGAGGTTACTTTTTAGTATTTAGAGCGCACAACAAGCCGATAACTGGCTTAGGCGTATGTCCATAGTGGCATGGGTTTGATAAATACCTGGACCCTATTTTCAACCTAACCTTACCTATAGTCCTTAAACCTTTAATCGGGAGGCTTGACCTCCATGAAACCCCCTTTAATGGAGATTTACAACGATTGGCACAAAATTTGTATCGAATGAAAAATATTTCTTTGAAGAATTCAAAACTGATATAAAAATGTATTCCAAGATGTCAAGGGGGCCTCCCCTCCCACAAAAACACCAAAGAGGGCACATTTATCGATAGAGATAATATGGGTATTAAATAAGAGTCATTTAGAAGTAGAGTACATATGTGATAAGATAATTTGGCCTTAAGTGAGAACGGGGCTTGAACTCAAATATTATTGAGTTCAAGTGTCGGGGGACCGGCCCCCTCTACTCAACGAAAACAACAGCAAACTATCATGTAGGCCCAACGGGATGATATTCTATTGTAGTAAATTTTCAAAAAATGCTTAGGGAGTAGCAAAGCGCACCGGGTCAGCTAATCTTTTATATAAAAATCAATTTGTTTGTGTGTTCCTTATAGACTCAGAAACGGCTGAACCGATTTTTCACTGATTACTACATTTTTTGATATCTGAAGGCGGAGCGGACCCTCCCCCTTACACTAATTTTCAGAAACGCCAAATCTCAGAGATGGTTGGTGCGATTTAAGCGAAATTTTGTTTGCTCTCTTCGTATCAAAATTTCGTATGGGGTTCCTAGGGGGGGGCGCCCCACCCCAAAACCTACCAAATATATATATACATCAATCATGACAATATATGGGACTCAAATGAAAGGTAGTTAGAATAAGAAAACGTATCTGATATCCAATTGTCGGAGTAAGTGTTTAGGGGACCACTCCAACCCCCAAAACACCCCAAAATCGCACATTTTTAACGACCATGGCAATATGGGACTCAAATGAAAGGTATTTGCGAGTAAAATACGAATCTGATATCCGAAATTGGGGCAAAGTTTCTGGGGGTCCACCCAAAACACCCCCAGAACAGGACTGATTTACTGACCAAAGCAATATGGGGCTTAAATCAAAGGTATTGGAGTGTAGCATACGAATGTCGGACCGAGTGTTTGGGGGGCCGCCCATTTCCGAGAACATACCCCCCAAAGAAGACAAACTTACGACCATAGCAATATGGGACTCAAATGAAAGGTCTTTGGAAGTAAAGCACGATTGTGATATCAATGTTCGGGAAAAGTGTCTATGGGGCCACCCCACCACCATAACACCATTCAAATAGAAAGTATTTGATGACCTTTGCAATATGAAGCCCAAATAAGAGGTATTTTAGAGAAGAACACGAATCGAATATATATTTGCAAAGCCAAGTCACTGAGTGGCCGTCACATCTCCCAAAACACTTCCCAAACCGGTCATGTTTGCCGACTATGGAAAAATGGAGCTCAAATGAAGGTTATTTGAGAGTAGACCATGAATCTCAACATTCGGGACAAACTGTCTAGGAGACGTCCCATCACCACGACAACCCCCAAGTAGGATGTATTTGCTCACCAAGACAATTTGGGTCTTCAATACAGTGGAGCTCGATATTCATAGTTTTTAGGGCCCATTCCCCAAACCGAACATATTTGCTGGCTTTTTCAATAAGGAGTTTAAGTGAATGGTATTTGAGATTAGCAAAAGGAATTTTATATCCAATTTTGAGGCCAATGGCAATATGGGGTTCAAATATATGAGAATAGAGCACGTTGCTGATATAATTTCGGGGCTTAGTGTTTGGGGGACCACCCCATTCCCCAAAACACCCCTAAATCGGGCATATTTCCCGACCATGTCAATGTGGGGCTTAAACGAAAATAATTGGAAGGTACAGCAAGAATTGATACCCACTTTCGGGATAAATTTTCTGGGAGTCTACCCCTTTCCCAAAATACCCTACAAACAGCAATTTTTTACTGACCATCGTAATATGGGGCTCAAATAAAGCTATTTGGAAGTTGAATACGAATTTGGTATCCAAATGTAGGACCATGTATTTTAGGCATCACCCCTTCCCCAGAACACCCCCCAAAGGGTAAAAATTTTTCGACTATGCCAATATGTGGCTCAAATGAAAGGTATTTGAGATTAGAAAACGAATTTGATATCCATTTTTGAGTCGAAATGTCTGAAGTGCCATCCCTCCCCTAAGGAAGAATATTACCACCGAGGAACCGGGAAGGGGCAAATTCTCACACATCAATGAGTGCTTTCCGATTCAAGTTTAAACTCAATGATAAGGGACCTTTTTTATTGACGGCGTCCCGCAGAGCGTCATCTCTTTAAGGAACATTTTTTAAATGACCATGCATGGCATTGTATCTCGCAAATGTCGCCAACATTAAGAGGGCGACATCGCTTTGTTCGATGTTCACGCCAGGATTCGAACGCATTCAGCGTCATAGGCACGAATTCGATATGCGCTTTCAAGACGAAGTGTACCCACTCTAAAAATTTATTAGAGAGTTAAAGAAGGCGCAGCGGAGAGGGCCCTGTTCAGCTAGTATTCTTTAAAAAAAATCTATAATAATTCTAAAAACTTTAAAAGCAATTTCTACGCACCTTTTTTTCTAATCCAGATTACTGAAGTATTCAAATAAAAAAAGATATTCTTTTTATGTATCCACAAAACAAATTTGAAGATTTTTCCGAGAATTTTCTTTCACAGTTTTTTAAGTTTATTTAAAATTATTATTATTATTATTTTTTTTTTTTTTTTGGTTTTATTTAGGGTTCATCATATGAAATTTGGTAGTGTAGTAGGAACTTAAGGTCGCGCTCGTTTTGTTTTCTTATTATGTCTAATTTATTAAGTGGTAGGGAGTCCGAAAAGGGTGATCTCTTGGAATGATTATTGCACTGATGAAAGTCGTTGAACTTTGAAGATTTTTTGTTTTTATCACAAATGTTATAGGAACTATCGTTGTGGTTATTTGGTATTTTTTTAGTGGGTTTTAAACTACATTTTAAGGTTAAGGTTCTTTTTAAATAGGAACTTTGGTTTCAATTTATCGGTGGAGTTTGATTTACTACATGAATGTTTTTTTTTTTTTTTTTTTTTTTTTTTTTATTATTATTTCATATATTGCACTTGTTGTTGTTTAAGTATTTCAATATGATGTGGTAGTTTTAGAAATGCAATTTATTTGAGAGGAGTTTGTTGAATATCTGTTTGGCAAATGTCTTCGATTTGTTCAATTGTTTATATGTATTGATGTATTGTATTGTATTGATTTTTTGATTTTCTTATTCAGTTTTAAAACTCCACAGTTCTTCGCTTTTACTTTGGGTAAAAATAATTTTTCTTGATAATGTTTTTTTTTTTAATTTTTTTTAGTTTTAAAAATTCATTTCAATGTTGGTAATATTTAAGGAACTTGGGTTGGAAATAATCCATTTATTTTGATTTTTTAGAATTTTTGTTTTAAAATTTTAAAATTGCAGACTCTTTTCTTTAAGGTTAATTACAAATAATTCTTCTTTGTAATTATGTTTTAAATAATATAAAATATTTTTTATTTTAAATTTATTTTAAACTTAATTTAATTATATCTAAGTGTTTAGGAACTTTGGTTGCAGTGTAATATTAGAGTGTTTATTCTACATTGAAGATGTTTATTTAGGTGGTATAGAGATCTTCGCACATCAAGAAAGTGTTTGGTTCCACCTTTTGCTTAAGCCATATATTGAAAATATTTCCTCGGGTTGTATAGAAACTTGGCTTTTTTGATTTACCGCATTTTCTCTTCACGATTCATTAGAATATTCAGAACTTAAAGATGGATGATTTCTGGAACTTTTATGATAATTGTTGAAAATGTTGTTGGATTTTCATGTAATAAACAATTTTAATGTTTTGGGTGATATGCTTAAGTTTGCAAAATAGGTTTTCTTTAAGTTGGGTTCTTGGGTTTTAAGATTTTTTAAATTTTCAAAGTTTTTTTTTGTTTTATTTATTTGTTCTTTATAAAAGGGTTAAAGGAGTTGGAAATGGCGGCATATTTATATTTTTTTTTTTTATTGCAGGAACTTTGGTTGCAGTATTGTAGTTTTTAGCTTCTTTACATAACTAAAAAAAAAAATTTATATTTTTTTTTATTTTTAGTTTTTTGCAGCAAGTTTGTTCGCAAGCGAATGCATTTTCTTCACTTTCACAAGATTTTTATACTTTTCTGATAGCTTGATTCTGGTTATTCCTTAATTTCGAGTTGATGTATGCTTATTGAACATAAGGTCTGCTACTATAATGACCTAACAAAAAATTTCTTAATTTCCTTCATATTGAAATTTAACTCAGTCTCTGAGTCTTATAAGAACTCCACATTTTTATTATAATTTTTTATTGATTTCCACTGTTTTTTTACGATTTCTTAAATTTTTTCTTAATAATTTCTTTTGCTTTCATTTACAATATTTTGTTTATTATTTTTCCAATATCCTTTTTCATAGCCTTCTGGCTCTCCCAGAATAATAAAACCGCACTTTTTTATCTTTGGCCAAGTATAATAATAATACAAAAAAAAACGGAAAATCTCGCTACTCCACACACACGCACGTCCAGCCAGCCAGCAGTGAGTAGACAATGCCTTTTACTGCTACTTACTGCCGCTGTTGTTTGAATATTAAAAAACGCGACACATATTCCAAATCGTATAACCCACCCTCTGTGTTTTTATCTGACAGAGTGCCGCCGTCAAAGGACTTTGCGTATGAGACTCTCATCTGAGGCTGAGGTGTAAAAACCACCCCTCCGATTGTGGGGTTAATTTTCCACAACAGAGTTTTTCCTGGTGAGAGTGTTGTAGCGGTGTACATGAGTGGAGTTCACTGCAGCGTGTGTGCGCGTATGTGTGTGGCAGCATGATTTTCTTCCTCTATTGTTTAAGAAAATGCGTAGATTTTCATTTGCCTAATTAAAAATGCTTTTGAGATCTTTCGCTTGTTGGTATTGTTTTGTTTTTTTTTACTCTATTCTCCTCAATTCTCACTCAAACAAATTTTTTGGGTATAGCAATAATTTATGGAATCGACAATCAAAGACAGTAGGGGACAAAGCAATAGCATTGAAGGGGAAAATGATGTCAATAAATACTGACAAAAGAGTTGCGTAACTGACTGATCATCGCCCAGTCCAAACGACTAAAGCTAGAATGTTGATATTGGGTCATAGGCACGGGATAAGGCTGGATTTGGTGATTTTCGTACGTTTAGGTACTAAAAGGTATCAAACAGTACGAAATGGTACATATTCGCTATTGGGCTGAAATTAAAGAGGGTCTGGAAAAAATTAGGTTTGCCAAAAAAAAAAAAAAAAAAATTTGAAAACCGTACCAGAAGTGGGCGAAATAGTACGTTTAGTACCGAAATTGGTACTATTTGGCACTTTCTTAGTTAATTAAATTTTGAGCTTATTTTAAAACGTAGGTATACTATGGTAACCTTAATTGGGTGATTATAAGAGCTTTTGAGCTACATTAAGGTACTAAAAAAAGTACCAAACGGTAAAAACATGGGTGAACTTTGTAAAGGGCTAGAATTGTCTTCTTGAGCTCAAATTAAAGAGCATATCGAAAAAATAAGGTTTGGCAAAAAAAATTGGAAAATTGTACCGAAAGTGGGGGAAATAGTACGTTTAGTACCGAAATTGGTACTATTTGGTACTTTCTTTGTAAATTGAACTAGAGCTCTGAATTATGGAACTTAGGTGTATGGAATTATGGTAACCTTAGTTGGGTGATTATAAGAGATTTTGAAAATTTTTTACATTAAGGTACTAAAAAAAGTACCAAACAGTAAGAAATGGGTAAACTTTGTTAACGGTGAACGGTGGGCGGTGAACGGTGGGCGGTGAACGGTGGGCGGTGAACGATGGGCGGTGAACGGAAAGTGCGAGAATTATGTTCTCGAGCTCAAATTGAAGAGCGTATCGAAAAAGTAAGGTTTGGCAAAAAAATTGGAAAATCGTACCAGAAGTGGGGGAAATAGTACATTTAGTACCGAAATTGGAACTATTTCGTACTTTCTTTATTAATTGAATTTTGAGCTTATTTTAGATTTTAGGTATACTATGGTAACCTAAATTGGGTGATTAAAAGAGCCCTTGAAAATTTGTACACTAAGGTACTAAAAAAAGTACCAAACGGTAAGAAATGAGTGAACTTTGTAAAGGGCTAGAATTATGTTATTGAGCTCAAATTAAAAAGCGTCTAAAAAAAAGGTTTGTCAAAAAAAATTGGAAAATCGTACCAGAAGTGGGGGAAATAGTACATTTAGTACCGAAATTAGAACTATTTCGTACTTTCTTTATTAATTGAACTAGAGCTCTGAAATTCGGAACTTAGGTATATTATGGTAACCTTAATTGGGCGATTATAAGAGCTTTTGAAAATTTTAACATTAAGGTAATTAAAAAAGTACCAAACGGTAAGAAATGGGTACTATTTGCAAACGGTGAACGGTGGACGGAAAGGGCTAGAATTATGTTATTGACCTCTATTTAAATAGCGTCTCGAAGAAATAATGTTTTACGAAAAAAAATTTGGAAAATCGTACCGAAAGTGGGGTAAATAGTATTTTTAGTACCGAAATTGGTACTATTTGGTACTTAAATTGAATTGCATTTTGAGCTTATTTTGGAACTTAGTTATACTATGGTAACCTTAATTGGGTGATTACAAGAGCTTTTGAAAATTTTTACAATAAGGTACTAAAAAAAGTACCAAACGGTAAGAAATGGGTGAAATTTGTAAACGGTGAACGGAAAGGGCCAGAATTATGTTCTTGAGCTCAATTTAAAAAGCGTCTCGAAGAAGTAAGGTTTGGCAAAAAAATTGCAAATGGTACCAGAAGTGGGGGAAATAGTACGTTTTGTACCGAAATTGGTACAATTTGGTACTTTATGTGTAAATTGAACTAGAGCTCTGAATTATGGAACTAAGGTATACTATGGTAACCCTAATTGGGTGATTATAAGAGCTTTTGAAAATGTTTCCATTAAGGTACTAAAAAAAGTACCAAAACGGTAAGAAATGGGTAAACTTTGTAAACGGTGGACGGTAAACAGTAAGGTCTAGAATCATGGTCTTGGGCTCAAATTAAAGAGGGTCTCGAAAAAATAAGGTATGGCAAGAAAAAATTTGGAAAATCGTACAGAAAGTGGGAGAAATAGTTTCATTTAGTACCGAAATTGGTACTATTTGGTACTTTCTTTACAGATGGAGCTATAGGTCTGAAATTTGACAAGTAGGTACAACTAGGAAATATATGATGGATGACACAATGATCTATTCAAAATTGTTGTATTTTGGTACCAAAATTGGTACTTTTTGGTACATTCATAATCTCATAAACTGAGTGACTACCTAGAGGAGTGAGTAAACTGAGTGACTACCTAGGGGAAACAGGAGCACCGAAGCGGGCCACCGGTATGCTAGTAGAGGTATTAAATGGCCAATTTCGCGCAAAAGCTACTATATACTTCTTTAACGCTGAATGTCCAAGTTCAAATCCCGGGGAGAACATCAGAAAACTTTTTCAGTGGTGGTTTTCACCTCCGTACCGGTAATACAAACCGGTAAGGAAAAGCAGAAGTCGGGCGGAGTCAACTATATTATACCCTACCACCGAGGATGAAAGATTTATATGGGAAACATATCAAAATCTGAACCGATTTTGATGATAATTTCCACACATATTGGGACGTCAAATGAAAATTGTGACTTTCGGGCAAAATCAAGTGTAACTAAAATCGCGCCTTCGCCTCTCTGCTCAAGCGCCTAGTTTCTAGAGCTAAGGCAATATATTTTAATATGCTAGCAGAACGAGCCGAAGATGCAGCTAATATTGGAAACATGCGTGGTGTCTTCGAGTCAGTAAAACAAATAAGCGGCAACAATGTAAGGCCAACGGCAATAATAAAAGATGAGGACGGATCGGAATTAACAACGATGACGCGATTTCTTCAGCTCCAAAGGAACAGCAACCGAGGACGTACTGACCTTTTTAATCACCCTGTGCGCCGAAACCCACACAGGCATATATCTACGGCCCCACCCACCTACGAGGAAATTGAGGCCGTTCTATTCTTACTCAAAAACGGCAAATCAGCCGGCCCTGGTAATATACCTGCTGAACTGTTGCCGTATGGGGCATACCCTATAGATCAAGAGATCACCCCAATAATTAGGTAGACCTGGGATACAGACATTATCCTCTCGGAATGGAAGAAGGGATCATAATCACAATCCCAAAGAAGGATAACCTCACCCAGTGTAAGAACTGGAAGGGAATTACATTGCTAAACACAATAAATATAGTGATGGCAGGTCTTCTTCTGCGACGTATTTCGCCTGCACAGCCAGGTTTTCGGCCAGGACGTTCTTGTATCGACCACATTAACTCCCTGCATATAATTATTGAACAGTCTGCAGATCTTAATACACACCTATAGCTTTTATTCTTCGACTTCGAGCGTGTGTGTGTGCTATAAAAACTAAAGACAGATGGCTTTTTTTCTGCACAGTACAATTAACTGCAAATGCAACCTTAAGCAAAGGGCCAAAATGCGAATTCACACTTACTAGAACACTTCCAGGGGACCAGAGGACACAATCGTTTGTGGTTTTAACTGCTCTAAGCCACAATTGTATGTGCTTAACTTGATTTATGTTTTTTTTACCTTAAAAATATTACAAAAAATTTCAGTGCTATTTTTTTGCCCCTAAATGTCTTATAAAAATTACGCTTTAAAGCATTCTAAAAACACTTATATAACAAGCAAAATAAAAAAACACCAAAAAGAGCTTTTAAAAAATTAAATTATTCCAATAAAACTCAAGAAAAAATATAGTGCTATTTTTTTGCCCCCACATGTCTTTTATTAATTAGGTCTTAAAGCATTTCAAAAACTTGTAGAAAGCAAATGAAAAACACCCAAGGCAATAAAAAGAGAGCATTACAATATGCCACCATTATTCCTAAGCATTAAGCATTAGAAATTCATAATACTAACGCCACAAAGCCTTAAGGATACATTTTTCGAAAAGGGCATTAACCTTCATGGGTATGACATGTCTAAAAATCGAACAAAAAAAAACAAAACTGCAAAATGTGACAAAGATCAATGCGTTACTCTGAACTAGGAAATGAGGCAAAGTGTATGAGGACGTAGTAAAAAAAATAATACAAAAAACACTCACATTTGTTGGACCTGCAGAGTTTGAGTGCCTCTCTCTCTCGCAAACATATTTTCTGAATGAATAGAATTTTCTTTTTCAAGAGTCGATAGGGGTTATATTTATTTAACTTCAACCTAATTGAGCGATTTGGACCATGTTTGGAATGAATGCTGGGAAGTCATAACAAAACACAACTTTAAAATTTCAGCCAAATCGTAGATAATAGCGCCCTCTATAAATTCTAGAATTCAAACCTGGAGATTATTTTGTATGGGAGCTATAACAGTTTATCCCCTGTTTCTCAGTGGATTGTTCATGGGAAATATAGTACCATTTATGCACCGATTGGAAGTCATAGCAAAACACTACCTGCACAATTTCAGTCAAATCGGGTGATAATAGCGCCCTCTAGATCAGGCCGCCTTTATTTGTTTTTGTTCTTTGATTTTATTCTAGGTGGTATAACTGGAATTTTAAATCCTAAAAAATAATTTAAAAAAAAATTTAATTTCTTATCGTTTTGTAAAAAAAAACTCCACTCCACCATTACGCCATTTCCTGTAACATCCCCCAAAGGGTTAATAAGCCACAATATCGACATTTGTTAAAAATTATATTGAGGGAAAATCGAAAAACGAAACGACAAAACTTTAAACTCATTGAAATGTGATCAATATTCAACCCTTTCTATTGCCAGAAGGTTGTATTCAATGTCACACAGAAGAAATAGCAAAAAACACCATAGACACACACTGTAGAGTTGGTAACACCACGCATTTTTCTGGGTGTGTAAACCACCCCTCACGTGTGTGTGTGTGTGTGTGGGTTGAGTTCTTCTTGATTCGCGTGTGTGTCGTTTTGTTTCAAACGTATTTATTTTTCACTTTCGTTGGAAAATTTTTTAATGTATTCACTGAAGAAATATTTGTATTTGTTGTTGTTGTTGCTGCGAACGCTCTCCATGTGATGGTGGGGGATAAATGCAAGAAGATTTTAGAAACTCATGGAAATCGTTGTGAGGGAAAATGTTATAGGAAAAGCTTTAGCGTAAAGCTGAAGGAACTCTCGACTATGCATATCACATATGATTGTAAGAAAAGATCAATTCTCTACTAGAGCTGGCAAACTATCGATAGTCTCAACATTCGATATTTCTAGTATCGATATCGATAGTATCGATACTATCGGTTAATTTCCCATCACCTATGTTTGACTTCTATACGAATGGTTCCAGACTAGACGATCAGGTGGGCTTTGGGGTGTACTCTAAAGATCTAGAACTGGTCCTATTTAAAAGATTACCCGACCACTGCAGAGTGTATCAACCGGATATCATTGCAATTAGGAAAGTGGTGGAATGCCATAGCGACAATTGGCATAAATATCTTCTCCGACAGCCAGGTAGCCATTAAATCCCTGGAGAACGTATTTCTGTACACCAAAACTGCCCTCGACTGTCGCAAATCTCTTAACGAGATGGCTGAACAGTTCGAAATTCAGCTGTTTTTGGGTGCCGGGCCACAGAGATATCACAGGGAATTCTAAGGCAGATGAGCTTGCGAGAGTAAGAACAACCTTACATATTCCAGGGATACTGGAATCTGTGGGTATGCCTCTAGCGACATGTAAGCTAAGTTTTCAGTACCAAGCCCGAAGGCCAACGAATGATAGGTGGTCACAAAACTATGTGGCCTAATCTAGACTTGAAGAGGTCTACAGCTTTGCTGTCTTTGGCTGGAACAGACGTCTCAGTCATTGTGTCCGCCTTGACATGCTGACAGACTGAAGGTAGCCAGCAACGACTTTTGCAGAAGCTGTGACGACATTGAAGAATAAGAGACTATAGAGCAGCTTCTGTGTGTGTGTCCCGCACTAGCAGTTAGAAGGAATTCCACTTTAGATTCTAATTTCTTTGAGAACCTGTCTGATTTAGCGAATGTGAACATTCGCAAGCTTTTGGACTTTTTAAAGCTATCTGGATGGTTCAACGGTAGGACATCCTTTTTCCTTTTTCTGTTCATGTGGTATCACAATGGACGAAAACGTCTAAGAGAGTCTGATGGCATACTGCCACTTAAACCAAACCTAAAGCTAAACTAAACCTAACCTAAATCTAAAGTAAATCTAACGTAAATCTAACCTAAACCTAACCTAACCTAAACCTAACCTTAATCTAAACCAAACTAAACATAACCTAAACATAACCTAAACCTAACCTAAACCTAACCTAAACCTAACCTAAACCTAACCTAAACCTAACCTAAACCTAACCTAAACCTAACCTAAACCTAACCTAAACCTAACCAAAACCTAACCTAAACCTAACCTAAACCTAACCTAAACCCGACCTAACCTAATTCTTACCTAAAGTTAACCTAACCTAATCCTATCCTAAACCTAACCAAAACCTAACCAAAACCTAACCTAAACCTAACCTAAACCTAAACCTAACTTATGGTCCAAGTCGCTTAATAATCTGATATAGCTCCCATATAAACCGTCTCGGATCATGATTTCTTTAGCCGCTAGAGGGCGCAAAATATCATCAGATTTTGAAGAAATTTTGCATGAAGTGTTTTTTTTTCGACTTACAACAACTGCGCAACTTATGGTCCAAATCAGATTATAACCCGATATTACTCCCATATAAACCGATCTCGGATCTTGATTTCTTGCGCCATTAGAGGGCGCAATTATCATCCGAGTTTGATGGCAGACTGCCTCTTAAACCTAACCTAACCTACCTTAGGTTATCAGCCGTATTAGCATCTCGAGTACAGTGTTGTCGCTCTGCGGCAAGCCGTTCGGACTCGACAATTAAAATGAGGTCTGTTATCATTGAACTTCAACTTGTATTGGCAATTGATGTGAGAGAAGTTTCACCTATGTTTCTTAATGAGCCAATTTTTACCTAACGCCTCAGCAATTTGGTGGTTGGCGATGGAGAAAAAGTAAAACGCTAGGACAACAAGGAATATGTTGTCTTGGTGTAGGCGGGGCGATGAGGGTCACGCCTACAAGGGCACAGGCGATAGTTCTGGATGTCCGACCCATAACCATACAGATTACAAATGTATGGTGGAGGGGATAGAAAAAAGGAGCAAGTCGTAGTATTGTGGGATAATCGACCATAGCAGACTTGGATACATTAGAAGAGGTTTCTGATCGGATAATTGAGTTGACATTCTGATATTGGTACTAGAATGAGTTCGGTTTCTGGAAGCCTAATCACAACACGGTCCTGCAGCCGGATATCCGGACGATATTGGAATGCGAGAGGTGGTATAGAGTTAACGCGAAGACGACGAGTATGAACCTCATTTTTATACCCTCCATCATAGGATGAGGGTATACCGATTTCATCAATCCATTTGTAACGGATCGAAATGTTGATCTAAGATCCAATAAAGTTTATAGATTCACGATCGTCTTAACATTCTTAGTCGACCCGTATAACTTTCGAAGGAGTAAAGCTAGGCTCTTGAAATTGTGCACAATAACTTTGTATTAGTGTAGGTTACTTGAGATTGTAAATGGGCAATATCGGTCCATGATTTGAAATAGCTGCCATATAAACCGAAAACGGATCTTGACTTCTTGAGCCTCTAGAGTGTGCAATAATTATCCGCTCTAATATACTCTACACTCTACTCTACTCCGCGCTCTACTCTACGATCTACTCTACGATCTACTCTACTCCACACTCTACTCTACACTCTACTCTACTCTACTCTTAACTCTACTCTACACTCTACTCTACACTCTACTCTACACTCTACTCTACACTCTACTCTACTCTACACTCTACACTCTACTCTTAACTCTACTCTACACTCTACTCTACACTCTACTCTACTCTACACTCTACTCTACTCTACACTCTACTCTACTCTACACTCTACTCTACACTCTACTCTACTCTACACTCTACTCTACACTCTACTCTACTCTACACTCTACTCTACACTCTACTCTACACTCTTTACTCTACTCTACTCTACTCTACACTCTACTCTACACTCTACTCTACTCTAAACTCTACTCTACTCTACACTCTACTCTACTCTACACTCTACTCTACACTCTACTCTACTCTACACTCTACTCTACACTCTACTCTACACTCTACTCTACTCTACACTCTACTCTACTCTACACTCTACTCTACTCTACACTCTACTCTACTCTACTCTACTCTACTCTACACTCTACTCTACACTCTACTCTACACTCTACTCTACACTCTACTCTACACTCTTTACTCTACTCTACTCTACACTCTACTCTACACTCTACTCTACTCTAAACTCTACTCTACTCTACACTCTACTCTACACTCTACTCTACTCTACACTCTACTCTACACTCTACTCTACACTCTACTCTACACTCTACTCTACACTCTACTCTACTCTACACTCTACTCTAAACTCTACTCTACTCTACACTCTACTCTACTCTACACTCTACTCTACACTCTACTCTAATCTACACTCTACTCTAAACTCTACTCTACTCTACACTCTACTCCACTCTACACTCTACTCTACACTCTACTCTACACTCTACTCTACTCTACTCTTAACTCTACTCTTCCCTACACTACACACTCCTATCCTAAGACGAACCCAGAAACAAGACTAAAAATGAGCCAAAACCCCTCTACTGCACTTTTGTGAAGTGGGACCTAATAGAGTGGCGACTGTCCATAATGTCCAAAAACTTTTTTGACTTTTGATGTCGTCCTTCGATATAGTGGACCAATCTTTTCTTAATCGTTTCGACCTTCTTATAGGCGGACATAGCCCCAATAAAAAAGCTAACACAATGCCCTAATACTGTGTCTAACAGTCGGCCATAAGGCTCTCTAGAAATCAAGTGGGAAGATACAAGTAAGGTCTTCTTGTCTTTAAGAGCACGAAAAAACTATCCATTGGCCTGCCTTGATATCACAGATCCGCTTAGGTCTACAGCATATACTGAATTGCACGCGATGGTCTAAAGGAAAACTGGGAGCGGCAAAGGATGCGCTTTGACAGAGGAAAGTGGATATGCTGAACAAAGGCAAATGGGGCATCTGTTTTATTTCGGATACAAAAGCAGCTAAGAGAAGACTAAGGAAGATTGCAAGTAGGATAAGTTGGTATATACAAATTCACATTAATTACTTCTTAATTACTTCTTTATTACTTCTTAATTACTTTTTAATGGGATCCTCATCATGTTGTTATAAAACTGTCATTGATATGGAAATTATGTAGCCCTTTTTTGTTAGGGGATCCTCATTGTACATTGATATCTATGCTATGTCACCCTTTCTTGTTGAATTTGGTATATACAAATTCATATTAATTACTTCTTAATTACTTCTTTATTACTTCTTAATTACTTTTTTAATGGGATCCTCATCATGTTGTTATAAAACTGTCATTGATATGGAAATTATGTAGCCCTTTTTTGTTAGGGGATCCTCATTGTACATTGATATCTATGCTATGTCACCCTTTCTTGTTGTGGGATCCTCATTATGTTGTTATAAAACTGTCATTGATATGGAAATTATGTAGCCCTTTTTTGTTAGGGGATCCTCATTGTACATTGATATCTATGCTATGTCACCCTTTCTTGTTGTGGGATCCTCATTATGTTGTTATAAAACTGTCATTGATATGGAAATTATGTAGCCCTTTTTTGTTTGGGGATCCTCATTGTACATTGATCTCTATGCTATGTCACCCTTTCTTGTTGTGGGATCCTCATTATGTTGTTATAAAACTGTCATTGATATGGAAATTATGTAGCCCTTTTTTGTTAGGGGATCCTTATTGTACATTGATCTCTATGTATGCTAGGGAGGGTTCGGCCTAGCCCTTTTTGTTGTGGGATCCTCATCATGTTGTTATAAAACTGTCATTGATATGGAAACTATGTAGCTCTTTTTTGTAAGGGGAATGGGGGATTCGAACTTGTGTAAGCTGCTTTTTGGATTAGGAATTTGGGATCCAACGTTTTTAATTGTGGGTGCTATTATTAGGGATGGTGTTGATTTAACTGATAAGTGGGATTGAAACTATTTGGTTAGTCAATTAAGGAGTTATAAAAATTCATTGAGTGTGACCCTCACTGTATGCTATGAATGCTGTGGGTCTTGCTCATTTCTTGTGTGTTGTAAAAATGTAAACTGCGGTAAGGCAGCAAAAAGGGAATGTTTGGTTTGGTTATTATCTAATAATTGTTTTCATGGGTGCCTTAGTTGGGGATTAATGTTGACTTTTTTTCCACTTAAATTGTGACCGTCACTGCATGTTATGAATGCTGTGGCACTTGCGCATTTCTTGTGTGTGTGTGTGTTGTAAAGTGTGTAGGATATGTTTATTAAGGGGTTGATGGTCGTCTTCTAACTCTGAGTTTTTAATTTTTTTGGTCTCTATATGTTGCCAGTGAGTGGTATCCATAAAGGCTTCATTGTGTTGTAAAATGCGACTAGGTAGTAAGGAATATTATCTGTGTGATTTCTAATAAAAACACGAAAGAATTCGAAAAAACCTATCATTTCTAAGATTTCTATCTGAAGAATAAGATGGCAAACCAACAGTTCCAAATGAGCCAGCCTTTGTTTTCCCAACAGGATGAGAATCAAAAAATACAGAATGAGAGCAACAAAGGGTGACATAGCATAGATATCAATGTACAATGAGGATCCCCTAACAAAAAAGGGCTACATAATTTCCATATCAATGACAGTTTTATAACAACATGATGAGGATCCCATTAAAAAAGTAATTAAGAAGTAATAAAGAAGTAATTAAGAAGTAATTAATGTGAATTTGTATATACCAACTTATCCTACTATTGCAGACTGCTTGGCAACGTAATCTTTCAATAATAGAACCCACCTAGACTTTTAACAGGAAATTAGTATAAAAAGGCGAATACTATATGTGAAAACGAAACGAATCCTAGAAAGATAACTTCCAACCTCGCAAATCAGTATAGACCCCATAACAAGAGCTACTTGCTCCAGGCAAGTTGACACTGTGTACATCAAAGGGAGCCGTAACATGATACTGCTCAGTAGGCCCTATGGCAGGACGTACGAAAATTCCATTCTTATTGAAGACAAGAGTTATGCGATGAAGCACCTTTTTTATACCCTCTACCATAGGATGGGGGTATATAATTTCGTCATTCTGTTTGTAATAACACCTCGAAAAATGCGGCTAAGACCCCATAAAGCAAATATATTCTTGATCGTCGTGACGTTTTAAGTCGAACTAGCCATGTCCGTCCGTCTGTCTGTCTGTCCGTCCGTACGCCCGTCCGTCCGTCTATCTGTCGAAGGCACGCAACTATTGAAGGAGTAGAGCTAGCCGCTTAAAATTTTGCACAAATACTTCTTATTAGTGTAGGTCGGTTGGGATTGTAAATGGGCCATATCGGTCCATGTTTTGATATAGCTGCCATATAAACTGATCTTGGGTCTTGACTTCTTGAACCTCTAGAGGGCGCACTTCTCGTCCGATTTGACTGAAATTTTGCACATAGTGTTTTGATATCACTTCCAACAACTGTACTAAGTATGGTTCAAATCGGTCTATAACCTGATTTAGCTGCCATATAAACCGATCTTGGGTCTTAACTTCTTGAGCCCCTAGAGGGCGCAATTTTCATCCGATTTGACTGAAATTTTGCACATAGTGTTTTGATATCACTTCCAACAACTGTGCTAAGTATGGTTCAAATCGGTCTATAACCTGATATAGCTGCCATATAAACCGATCCTGGGTCTTGACTTCTTGAGACTCTAGAGGGCGCAATTCTCGTCCGATTTGACTGAAATTCGCACATAGTATTTTGATATCACTTCCAACAACTGTGCCAAGTATGGTTCAAATCGGTCTATAACCTGATATAGCTGCCATATAAACCGATCTTAGGTCTTGACTTCTCGAGCCTCTAGGGGGCGCAATTTTCGTCCAATTTGACTGAAATTTTGCACATAGTGTTTTGATATCACTTCCAACAACTGTAGTAAGTATGGTTCAAATCGGTCTATAACCTGATTTAGCTGCCATATAAACCGATCTTGGGTCTTGACTTCTTGAGCCTCTGGGGGGCGCAATTCTCTTCCGATTTGGCTGAAATTTTGCACATAGTGTTTCTATATCACTACCAATAACTGTAGTAAGTATGGTTCAAATCGGTCTATAACCTGATTTAGCTGCCATATAAACCGATCTTGGGTCTTGACTTCTTGAGCCTCTGGAGGGCGCAATTCTCTTCCGATTTGGCTGAAATTTTGCACATAGTGTTTCTATATCACTACCAATAATTGTGAGTGGTATTGTCCTAATCGGTCCATAACCTGATATAGCTGCCATATAAACCGATCTTGGGTCTTGACTTCTTGAGCCTTTAGAGGGCGCAATTCTCATCCGATTTGGCCCAAATTTTGTACAACGGCTCCTCCCATGGCCTCCAACATACTATATCAAGTTATAGTCCCATTCGGGACTAGCACGCTCTGACTTGTTGTTTATCGTCTGGGTCTGCAGAGACCATTTCGA
Source organism: Stomoxys calcitrans (assembly GCF_963082655.1). Taxonomy (NCBI): domain Eukaryota; kingdom Metazoa; phylum Arthropoda; class Insecta; order Diptera; family Muscidae; genus Stomoxys; species Stomoxys calcitrans. The sequence goes on along the minus strand of NC_081556.1, from coordinate 41,007,435 downwards.
GAGCTAATATACCCTATATTCTTCGGTGAAGGGAGAGTACAAAAAATTCGTTCAGATTTCATTCGAATGTTGGACAATTCAGATATTCCTTCTGTGAGTATGCAAACTAGCCTATTAACATTCCATTGAGGAACAGGGGAAAACTTTTCACACATCAATGAGTGCTGTGTGATTGAAGTTCAAGGTCAATGATAGGGAACCTTGTTGAAGCCTCTTGGGGAAAAATTTTTTACATTGTAAGTACCTCACAAATGTGGTCAGCATTAGGAGGGGTAAACCAACGCTGAAAACTTTTTTTGCATGTTCTCGCCAGGAATCGAACCCAGGCGGATATGCCAACGTCTGCCCTACGGTGGCCTCCTTCTGCCAACACCATTATTTTTCTAAGCCGCAGGCGGCATAACAAACCAAAAAAAACTTTAAAGCAGGGATCCGGTGCATGTGAAATACTTTTTCCATTGCAGTAACAGCAAAAAATCCCATAACAAACCGTAAGGACATCTAAAATTTCTCATTACCCCTTTCATACCCCCTTTAACAACACTAATCCCTTTGAAAAATTAGGCCATTTTCTATGGACTTAAAATTAAAAATCGAATTATTTTTTTTTTTTTGGCCATAGTTCCAACAAAAAGGGTTCATGGTACTTTTCAATCCACCAAAGTGCTAGCAGCAAACACCAGCAGTAGAAAAAAAAAACAAAAACCAACACTAGTCTGTCCCTGTGTCAACTAATGCAGTGTGTCTCTCTCTTTGCTTTAAATTTGGTTGTATTGTAATTTACTTAGGCGATTAATTTCATGCAATCCAGAAACATCGGGCCAGGGGGTAGGGGAGTAAGTAAAGAATGAGAAAAGGGTTATTATTGTAACTCAATATCGGGAAAAATGTAAATAAGTGCCAAGGCGAAATGTTCAATAACATAGAAGTGCACACACACACACACACCATCAGTCAACCCAGTCAGGGTTCTTTGTAACGGTGCTGGAAAATCAACACTAGAAACAGCAACAACAACAACATTGCTGTTCCTACCATGAACTTCTAGGTGTAAAAAAACCACCACTCATTTTTTTTGGTCGTTGGCTGTCATTGAACCTAGAGTGAGAGGTGAGGGAGAGTCGAACTCAGTGTATTCTCCTTGGGTAGATATCGCAACCCACACATGCACTCACACTTCCTCACTCACTTGGGATGTGTGTATCTAATGTTACATGAATTGTTACCGAATTTTCTAAATTCTGCACATGATTTTCTTTTTTTTTTACACTGATGATGGTGATGATGCTGATGGTGCGGCGGCTGCTTTCCTTCTAACGTGTTTGCCAGAGATTAATTTCGGTATATTTTCTTTTTTTTTTCAAATGCTCGCATTTTTACCACCCAATCTTTGATGTATCGCACGCGTCATTATGGAGTTTTGAACTGAGTGACAGGATGTCTCCCGCTTGGTACAGCCAGCCACCCGCGGTTCACATGGTGTATTAGGAACTGTTTGAATGCATGCAAATATTTTTTGGGGTTAACATATGAATGGGAAAAGGGTTTTCCAATAGAGGCTATTGACGACTGTTTTGCCATTTGCCTAATATTGGCATTCTAATAAGGGGGTAGGATAAAAAGGGGCATTTGGTTCGATTTTAAGTCAAAGACAGAAGAATGAGGCAAACTTAAGCATTCTAAGCCTCGGATTCAAATCCGTAACAATGTCTCGTTATTGTGCCCACAAGCCCTTTAGACCTCTAGCCGCACCTATCTTGTGTAGGTGCGCCTGTATTCTTATGTGAGCCGTGCAGATGTCAAAGGTCGCACTGGCCTCCCGCTACTGGAATTTCCCCATAGTGTTTTCGCTGTCATTCCTTTAGCATCCTCTTTCTGACATGTCATATGCGCGTCCCTTGTCTTTGTCCTGAATTTGGACCGCGTTTCCATTAACGGTTTCATGTTTACCAAGCTTATCATCAGCAAACACATGGCCCTTTTACGGGCATGTTGGCCCCCTCTTGTATAGGTGCGCCTGTAATCTTATGTGAGCCGGGTAGAGGTCAAAGGTCGTAGTGATCTCCTGCTACTGTTAATCAGGAATTCGCCGTTAGGGTTTTTTGTTGCCTTTGTCCTGAAGTTGGACCGCGATTTCATCAATAGTTTCACGTCTACCAAGTTTATCGTCAGGAAACCCATTTCAGCCACATCGGATGAGAATTGCCATTGTCAAGATCCCAGATCGGTTTATATGGCAGCTATATCAGGCTATGGACCGATTTGAATCATACTCAGCACATTTGTTGGAAGTCATAATAGAACACCTCGTGCAAAATTTTAGCCACATCGGATGAGAATTGCGCCCTCTAGTGTCTCAAGAAGTCAAGATCCCAGATCGGGAATCTGGTATAACAGTTTGTGGTCAACAGGAATCTGGTATAACAGTTTTGTGGTCAACTTAAGGGAGAAAGCTCTCCATCTCCAAAACCCACTAATTTGACATCTGATATGATTATGACATGGCGGGTGTCAAATGAATGGTCTGGGTAGTTGCGCTACAATATAGGACTCCAATGAAGATCTTTGGCAGTCACAATCCGCATCGTCTGAGTGCCGAGCAATATCCGAGTAAGGAGCGTGGGTGACAAACTCACACTGTGAAACATTGACATCGTCGGTTGAACGAGGACATTACTGAGAGTAGAAGGGAAGGATGTAAGTATGACTTTCGGTCTCATTACTGGTCACATTGAACTACGAGTGGATTGATGCAGTATGGGTGCGGCAAGTGATAGCGTGTGTAAGTCATTCGGGGAAGATCAGACGTTGCACAGTGGAAGAAAATCGTAAAAAGCCTAGTAAAATATATGTCATTTGAGAACGGATAGAGATAATCCTTTGAAATTTGAGATGGCCAAATCTGAGGTGTTTTCGATGATCATGTGCAAATTTTGGCAGGCCCCCTAAAACCTCGGCATTTACAAAAATTTTTTTGAAAATTTTTTCGAAATGCCGAGTTTATCAACTTTATGGATCTGCCAAGAGGCGCAAGGACCATCTAGGGTTTGAAATTTTGCAAGCGTTCTCCACCTCAAGTCTAACCATTCAAAATTTCATTAAGATCTATCTCTACTCGTTCTCACACGGCATGTGTTTTACTAGTTTTTTTTTCGATTTTCTCCCACTGTGCGTTGGAGCATTTCCTATGTCAATGACCGCTTCCGCTTCCGCGGTTAACAACAGACTCTGGCACCTGATTGCGGATACGATAGCTGACTTTTAGCATCTTAGGGGCATAAAATGAAAAATTATATCTCTTTGACGTTTCTTAGAGCCTACAACAAGCCTGTTACTGGCTTAGAATCATGCCCTTGGTGGCATGGTGCGAATTTGAATCCGGGCCGTCTTTCCAGCCAAACCTAACCTTCTGCAAAAAGGCAAATCTTGTATAAAAAATCAATTTGTGTTTGTTTGTAGGTTTGTGTGTTCCTTATAGACTCAGAAACGGCTGAACCGATTTTCTTGAAATTTTCACAGATGGTGAATAATGACCCCGTGGTGAAAATAGAGTACTAAATTTTTTGGTATCTGAAAGGGGGGACGGACCCTCCCCCTTATTGTAATTTTCAGAAACGCCAGATCTCGGAGATGGGTGGTACGATTTAAGCGAAATTTTGTTTGCTCTCATATAGTACCCTAAAAATAAAAATTTGGTATCCAAATTTCGGATGGGGTACCTAGGGGGGGCTGCCCCACCCTAAAACCTACCAAACATATATTTACACCATTCACGACAATATGGGACTCAAATGAAAGGTATTTAGGATAAGAAAACGTATCTGATATCCAATTGTCGGACCAAGTGCTAGGAGGACCACTCCAAGTCCCAAAACCCCCCTAAATCGAACATATTTACCGACCATGGCAATATGGGACTCAAGTGAAAGTTATTTGCGAGTAGAATACGAATCTGATATCCAAATGTGGGACCACGTTTCTGGGGGTCCACCCCTTTCCCAAAACACCCCCCCAAACAGGACTTATTTACTGACCATGGGAATATGGGGCTTAAATAAAAGGTATTTGAATGTAGAATACGAATCTGTTATCCAAATATGGGACCAAGAGTTTAAGGGGCCGTCTCTCACCAAAAACATCCCACAAAGGGGGCAAATTTACGACCATAGCAATATGGGGCTCAAATGAAAGGTATTCGGGAGTAAAGCACGAATTTGATATCAATATTCGGAAAAAGTGTTTATGGGGCTACCCCAAATAGTAAGTATTTTCCGACTATTGCAATATGAGGCTCAAATAAGAGGGTTTCTAAAGTGGAACACGAATCCGATATACATTTTCAAGTCCAACTCACTGAGTGGCCGCCGATCACACAAAACAATTCCCAAACCGGTCTTGTTTGCCGGCTAGGAAATGTGGAGCTCAAATTAAAGGTATGTGGAAGTAGACCACGTATCTGATATCAACATTAGGGGCCAACTGTCTAGCGGATGTCCCACCACCATAACAACCCCCAAATAGGACGTATTTTCTCACCAAGACAATTTGGGTCTTAAAGAGAGTGGAACTAAATATTCATAGTTTTTAGGCCCAATACCCCAAACCGGACATATTTGCTGACTTTTGCAATAAGGAGTTTAAATGAGATTAGAAAACGAATCCAATTTTGAGGGCAATGGCAATATGAGGTTCAAATAAATGATATATGAGAATAGAGCACGTTGCTGATATATTTTCCGGGCTTAGTGTTTGGGGGACCATCCCTATCCCCAAAACACCCCTAAATCGGGCATATTTACCGTCCTTTTTAATGTGGAGCTTAAATGAAAGGTTTTGCGGGGTAGAGCAACAACTGATGCCCACTTTCGGGACCAATTTTCTGGGGGTCTACCCCTTTCCCATATACCCCACAAACAGCAATTTCTTACTGACCATCGCAATATGGGGCTCAAATTAAGGTATTTGGGAGTAAAATACGAATTTGATATCCATCCATGGTCCTACATGTATTTAGGGCGTCACCCCTTCCCCACAACACTCCCAAAGGGAAAAAATTTTTCAACCATGCTAATATGTGGCTCAAATGAAAGGTATTTGAGATTAGAAAACGAATTAGATAACCTATTTTGCGACCATGTGTTGGGGGGACGCCTCATCCTGTAAACTCCTCTTAAGCCAATGGCAATATGGGGTTTAAATAAATGATATTTGAGAGAAGAGCACGATGCTGATATTTTTTCAGGGCCAAGTATCTGGGGGACCACCTCTCCCCCGAAAACACCACTAAATCAGACATCCTGAGTATATCGGGCTGAAATAAAGTATTTTAAAAGTGGAGTACACCTTACATCTAAACTGAAATTCGTAGACCAACACTTATATTGTTAAACTGTTAGTCAAGCGATATACTATTTTCGTAGCATGGTATTTCACTAAAAGCTCTTTAATTGTCGAAAAAAATATTCCAAGAAAAATTTTGTTCCATACAAAGTAAAAGAAGGCGCAGCGGAGCGGCTTCCTTTCATAGTAGAAAAGGAAGCCTATAAGCACAACGAAACTTTGTTGTGCTTCCAGTTAGGTATTTTGAGGTTTATAAAGGAAAATGGGTGAAGGATAAAAAACTTGCTTACAAGGTATAGGGTTTATGTAAAAGTGGTGCTTACTCTTTGTTTTATGTTTGCCTGAAAGAAAGAAAAAAAAACAAATTAATCAATAAATGGTTTGTCTGCTGAAAAGAGAAATACAGTCGTCGTGTCTGCTATATTAACAAACTTATTCTAGCTATTTGGCTTTTTAGCCAGGATACAAACCAAAATTTTATGGGTTACTGGACGACATGCCAAACTATGCACCCCTACGTGGCGCCATAAAACAAATTTTCTACACAAAAAAGTTTGTGACAGCACCAAACAAAAATTCCACGAAAATATAAAAAAAAGTATTCTATGGCAAACTTATCTTTTAAATCTTTTTTCTTCATTAATGTTTTATAAAAAAAAATCAAAATCTGTCATAAAACAAAATACCACCCTTTTTCTCTCCTTTAACAAATCAATCGACTAGGTCAGTGTTGATGACCCTTGTGATGTTTTGGAATTTGAAGTCATACAAACGACCATCACCACAAAAGGCTGGCTATACACCGCCACTGTCCGCCAAAAGAGATATAAACCCAGCAAAGACATTTAAAGTCAGTCACTTTTATTGTTTGAGTTTTCGCAACATTTTCGCACATATTTTCTTTCAAAATTTCCTCAAAATTTCTCAATACAAAAATTGTGTCAGAGCCAACGAAAAAACAAAAAACATCGTCCCTTACATTCAACCCTTGTTTGGGTTTTTTAACATCAAGGACCAACAAAGAAATCCAAGCTGCCTGTCACATACGCACTCTGGCACACACTGACATGAATTTAGGGGTTAGGAACAACCAACCAACCCCCCCCCAAACGCATATGTGGCATTAATCTCTTTTTGCATGTGCACATTTTTTATGTTCCCAGCTACATGTCAATGCTTAATGAGCGCGTCTAAAAAAAACAAGCTGCTCTACTCGGCTCGGTGGCTGATGGATGATATATGTATCGTTGTATGTATGCCATACATCTATGCTATCTGCTTTACCCTGGCTATAACATGCGTGTGTATGTGATGCGGCGTTTAATTATCCCTTCTGAAGGTGATGCCCAGCGAGTGAAATATCTGCCGCCGTATCAAACGAAAAAAAAAAAAAAAAAAAAAAAACTATAACATATGCAGTTGACTCCATGCACGGGTGGGTGAGTGAGCGATAGGCAGCGCAGCTATACAGAGTCCTCATATGACAACGTTCATTTATATTTGGTTGATGAAATTGTTCTTGTGCGGTGTGACACAAGCGTCGAACATTATCTTCAATGATATACGGTCTTTGCGACCGGCAATGTTTAGTTAGTGTAATTTGAAGGCGTGCTTTTGTGCCGCTTAGGAACAGTGGCTCAAAGTGAAGCGAGCAATTATTAAAAAACAACTAAAAGCGGGCAGACGATTTCGCAGTGAAGGCCAGAGGACTTCTGTCAATAAACTTGGTTAACCCGAGGGCTTTCGGGTCGACGCAGTCCGAGTTAAGGGTGGGGGCGACGAACGCCCACGCCGACTGGTAGGATGCGGTGGGATGGCGAAAATTCTATGGGGTAAACCCGACCGTGAGAGGACGAGACTATTGCTGTCGCTTAGGAACAGTGGCTCAAAGTGAAGCGAGCAATAATTAGAAACAACTAAAAACGGACAGACGATTTCGCAGTAAAGGCCAGAGGACTTCTGTCAATAAACTTGGTTAACCCGAGGGCTTTCGGGTCGACGCAGTCCGAGTTAAGGCTGTGGGCGACGAACGCCCACGCCGACTGGTAGGATGCGGTAGGATGGCGAAAATCCTATGGGGTAAACCCGACCGTGAGAAGACGAGGCTTTTGCTGAAAGGAAGTAAAAAAAAGGTCAGTATAGCTTTTGGTATCATAACGGGACACATAGGACTACGAGCTCACTTATGCAAAATCGGGGCGGCAAGTGATAGCTTGTATGGGGCATGTGGGGAAGATTATGAGACGTTGGAGCATTTCCTGTTATTTCCCAGCTTTCGCGGCCAAGAGACACCTTTACTTTGGTGGGGACACAATACCAGACCTGAACCAACAGAGGATTTTGTCAGTAGCACGGAATTCCTAACTTAGATTTTCTTTTTCGAGATTATTTTTTTTTTTTGTACCTAGAGCAAACAACAAGCCGATTACTGGCTTAGGTATATGTCCATAGTTGCATGGGGCGGATCAACATCCGCACCTTCTTTTCAACTTAACCTAACCTATTATTTTGAAAATTCGGCTTGAAAAAATTAACTTCGAAATTTCATTATTTCATCATGAAAGTGATATCTGTTTTCTCTAGCCTACTCGAACATGAAATCAAAATTTATAAAAATTTATTTTTGAAGTTTTAGCAGCGAGAGTGACAGAAAAAAAAATTGAAAGGAAGGTAGTAAACGAAGAAGACAAACAGCGTAAGCCAAACAAAAAAAAAATAAAAACACCACCGCACCGAAGCTGTGCAGCAAAATACATGTGGTGGCTGGTAAAATGGTTTTTTATCTTACTTATGGATATATTGTTGTTGTTGTTGTATGTTAGCTGGCAAAAGTGCCTTTCAACAACAAAATTTGGGTCGTTGAAATTCAAAACAAATTGTTGCAGAAAAATGAACAAATTTCGTCGTCGCTTTTTCGACAAAAGTTGTTGTTTTTCAAAATTTTTTTTTTCTCTGCGTATATTTGTTGGGAGTGCGGACGAACATGCTTATATCTTCCTATATATAACAATTAGAACCCATCACCATTGATTCTGGTAAAATATGGGAGCTATATATGGTTATAGACCGATTTGGACTGTACTTGGCGCAGTCGTTGATAGTCATAACAGAACACTGTGTGCAAAATTTCCAAATGAAAATTGAGGCTTACAGGGGTTCAGGAAGTCAAATCGGGAGATTCTTGACCGATTTTAACCGTACAGTTGTTAGAAATCATAATAGAACACTATGTGCAAAATTTCGGCCAAATCGGACAAAAATTGAGTCTTCCAGGGGCTCAAGAAGTTAAATCGAGGGATCGGTTTATATGGAAGCTATATCAGATTATAGACCGATTCGGACGGTACTTGGTACAGTTGTTGGAAGTCATAATAGAACAGAAAGTGCAAAATTTCATCCAAATCGGACAGAAAATGCGGCTTCCATGGGTTCAAGAAGTTAAATCGAGGGATCGGTTTATATGGGAGCTATATCAGATTATAGACCGATTCGGACGGTACTTGAAACAGTTGTCGGAAGTCATAATAGAACACAATGTTCAAAATTTCAGTTGAATCGGATGAAAATTGAGGCTTGCAGAGGCTCCAGAAGTCAAATCAAAAATCGGTTATATGGTAGCTATATCAGGTTCTTGACCGGTGCGGACCCTCCCCCTTACCCTAATTTTCAGAAACGCCAGATTTCGGAGATGAGTGGTGCGATGTAAGCAAAAGTTTGTGTGCTCTCTTAAAGCAACCTAAAAACAAAAATTTGGTATCCAAATTTTGGATGGGGTACCTAGGGGGGCCGCACCACCACCAAAACCTACCAAATATATATATAAAGACCAATCACGAAAGGTATGTACGATTAGAAAACGTATCTCATATCTAATGTCGGAATCTAATACCCAAATGTGGCACCAAGTTTCTGGGTGTCTAACCCATCCCCAAACAGGACTTATTTATTGACCATGGCAATATGGGGCTTAAAAAAAGGTATTTGACTTTAGAACACGGCTCTGTCCAAATGCGAGACCAAAAGCTTAGGAGGCCACCCTCCCCAAAAACATGCCCCACAGAAGACAAATCTACAACCATAGCAATATGGGGCTCGAATGAAAAGACTTTGGGAGTAAAGCAAGCATCTGATATCAATATTCGGGAAAAAGTGTCTTTGGATTCACTCGACCCCCATAAAACCACCCATATAGGAAGTATTTGCTGAACATTGCAATATGGGGCTCAAATAAAAGGTATTTTAGAGTAAAACACGAATCTGATATATATATTTTCAAGGCCAAGTCACTGAGTGACCACCCGGTTCCCCAAACCGGTCATGTTTGACAACTATGGAAATATGGGGCTCAAATGACAGGTATTTGGGAGTAGACCACGAATCTGATGTTAAATTTCGGGACCAACTGTCTAGGGGACGTCCCACCACCATAACAACCTCCAAGACAATTTGGGTTCTCAAGACAGTGGAGGCCACCGCAGCGCATAGGTTAGCATGTCCGCCTATGACGCTGAACACCTGGGTTCGAATCGAAGTCACTGAGTGACCACCCGGTTCCCCAAACCGGTCATGTTTGACAACTATGGAAATATGGGGCTCAAATGACAGGTATTTGGGAGTAGACCACGAATCTGATGTTAAATTTCGGGACCAACTGTCTAGGGGACGTCCCACCACCATAACAGGCCCCAAGACAATTTGGGTCTTCAAGACAGTGGAGGCCACCGCAGCGCATAGGTTAGCATGTCCACCTATGACGCTGAACACCTGGGTTCGAATCCTGGCGAGATTATCAGAAAAAAATTTTCAGCGGTGGCGTTTCCCCCCCCTCATGCTGGCAACATTTGTGAGGTACTATGCCATGTAAAACTTCTCTGTGTCGCACTGCGGCACGCCGTTCGGACTCGGCTATAAAAAGGAGGCCCCTTATCATTGAGCTTAAATTTGAATTGGACTACACTCATTGATATCTGAGAAGTTTGGCCCTGTTGCATTTGCACGACAGTGGAGCTCTTTTTTTGTAGCTTTTACAGCCCATACCCCAAACCACACATATTTGCTGTTGGTTTGCAATTGGGGGTTTTAATGAAACGTGTTTGGGATAAGATACAGAATTTGGTATCCAATTTTGAGGCCAATGGCAATATGGGGTTAAAATAAATGATATTTGAGAGTAGAGCACGATGCTAATGTATTTTCGGGGCTAAATGGTTGGGGGGACCACCCCACTCCCCAATACACCCCTAAATCGGACATAAGGGTAGAGCATGAATATGATACCCACTTTCGGGACCAATTTTCTGGGAATCAACCCCTCTGGAACCACGGTTCTGAAGGTCTACTCCACGCCCTAACCTTCGAACCACCCTGGGGGCCTTCCCACTCCCAAAATCCCAACGAGAATATCAGGCTCTAATATAGTATTTAAAGAATGGAGTTCATCTAACATCCAAAATCAAATGACCTCGGGAGTTTTAGGGCGTTTAAGGCGAATTCATAGACCAATAAAGATCATATAGGATTCAGATAAAGGCATATTGCTATACTGTTAGTCAAGGTATATCGCATGACTAACAGTATAGCATTTTCCATTTCCGTTAAAGGATAATTTTGTTCCATATCAAGTAAAGGAGGGCGCAGCAGATCGGGCCTGGTTCAGCTAGTCGTCTATAAATATAACAACGACCTAGCATGTATACTTTGTATGCTTGAAAATGTATATCCGTATCCAACTCTTCGGTGGTGTGTATAGAAAAATATACCGCTTTTTTGGCTTGTAGAACATTTGGTAGGGTTTTGTCGGGTTTGGTAGGATTTTTCTTAAATTTTGGTAGGAAAAAAAAATTGAAAAATATGCTTCTAAGAAGAAATTCTTCAAATTTGGCACCGAGAATTTAAGCCTAGAGATGAAGGGCATTAGAATTACACTAAATCGGATTAGATTTGGATATGGCTTCCATATAGAATTTCGTTCAATTTGAAGTAATATTGCAATAAAGTAGTCATTTGCCTATCGATCCTAACAGATTTTGTGCATGAAGCACTGTGTTATGAGAGTTTTGGTAGATTTCGTAGAAGTCATGTCGTTTGTATGTCCCATATATAAATATAGCCCGATTTTCACTTTTAGAGCCTTTGCGGGTGCATTTATCAAGTGTTGTGCTCAACACTTCCTACCACAACATGTGCGAATTTTGGTCGTAATCAATTCAGATTTGGATATATCTCCCATTTAGATATATCTCCCATATGTGCTTCCGATTTGGGTTTGTTTGTTTGTTTTCATTTTCTTCTACTACATGAATTGATCTCATATTGCGCTTCAGACAACTTTTCCTGCCCCTTCTTGCCCTTCTTGGCATTTGCCATTTTCCATCGATCATGTGTGCAAATTAAGAACAAAGCACAAAATTAATCATTTTGCCCTGTGAAAGCATCATAAGAAAGTTAATTTAAGTGTTATGTTGGTTGTCTTTGGGCAACATTTTTTCCAATGCATTTACGTATGACCACATGTGATGGTGTTGGAGAAAATAAATGAATATTATATTAATTAGGGCAATTCTAGAATTTCATTTACTGACTGACTGAGTGACCAACGACTGATGCAACATTTGCAAGCAAATGCAATTCAAACTTGTGCCTGTGCGCATTTCACTGGCTTTCACATTCCCCGTCTGTGTGTGTGTTTTTTTTTTATTTCATCTTTCTCAGAATTTCACATTAAAAAGCTTTAGAATTGAATGAGTTCAAATGGTGTGTGTGTGTGAGTGTGTGTGTGTAAGAGAGATGTGTTATTGCTCGTTTCTTTTCTAAATTAATTTCAATTAGCATTTGACGTCAGCATATCATTAATTTCTCCAATCTATGCTTGTAGTAGTAGTAATTCAAGTAAGGCACACACACACACACACACATGTTTGGAGAAAACACAACTAATTTGTACTTTTTTTTATTACTATTTTTCTTATTTATTAATCATATACATAAATAAACTGATTAGATGAGAAATGGCGAAAGAAGAAAAAGCTACAATTTCGTATATTCTTCATTGACACTTGGGACATGGGACACTTCAATACATGCGACTCAATGCGCTGTATATGGAAATTAAATGTGCAACCAAGTAGCGGAGACGACAGCAGCCGCTGCCCTCCCTTCATTCCCCAAAGGCCAGTAGTCCCCTGCGGCAATGCAAGGCAAAATCCCCATTTGACAAAAATCATATGAAAAGCAATTAAAAGACCAATATAAAATTGAATAATGTTTTCAATGAATAAATGAACAACAACAGCAACAACAACATTCACTGCTAATAATAATAATAAGTAACAAAAAAAAAAACACAGCACAAAAAAACGATACAACAAATCATCACTTTACAAATGAAAAACAATCAAAATCAATGAAAAATGATCGACTTCAAATGTCCGTCACGGTCTTCTGCTTGCACACAGCAACATGCACACTCACATCCATATGAGAACATTATATTCAAAAATTCTTGACAACTTGAATGGAACCTAGACAGTGAACAAATAAATTAATACCTCGTTCTTCAAGCTTACTTATGCACCTAAATGAAGCCTCATTCCTTAAAGAGGTCTCTCTGTTTTTTGAGACAAGTAAATTATTATAGGGTTGCCCCTTAAGAGCTGAACTCAAAATCAGCTGAGTTTTCAGAAGGCGTACAGTCAAAACCGGATAAGTGAAACGCAAGACAGTGAACACATAAAGTAATGCCTGGTTCGTCAAGGTCACTTATGTACCTAAATGAAGGCTTACTCTTTATATGAAGACTCATTCATTAAATTATAAAAGGGTTGCAACTTTAGGGTTGCCACTTACCTCATAATCAGCTGTGTGACAGTGAACAAACAAATTGATGCCTTATTCTTTAGGATTATTTATGAACCTGAATGAAGACTCATTCTTTAAAGAGGTCTCTGTGTATTATGTGTTAAGTAAATTATAATAGGGTTGCCACTATAACTGCTTTACTCATAATCAACTGAGTTTTCAGAAGGCGTACAGTCAAAACCGGATAAGTGAAACGCAAGACAGTGAACACATAAAGTAATGCCTTGTTCGCCAAGGTCACTTATGTACCTAGATGAAGGGTCACTCTTTATATGAAGACTCATTCATTAAATTATAATAGGGTTGCCACTTTAGCTTACCTCATAATCAGCTGTGTGACAGTGGACAAATAAATTAATGCCTTATTCTTTAGGATTATTTATGAACCTGAATGAAGACTCATTCTTTAAAGAGGTCTCTCTGTTTTTTGAGACAAGTAAATTATAATAGGGTTGCCCCTTAAGAGCTGAACTCAAAATCAGCTGAGTTTTCAGAAGGCGTACAGTCAAAACCGGATAAGTGAAACGCAAGACAGTGAACACATAAAGTAATGCCTTGTTCAAGGTCACTTATGTACCAAGATGAAGGCTTACTCTTTATATGAAGACTCATTCATTAAATTATAATAGGGTTGCCACTTACCTCATAATCAGCTGTGTGACAGTGAACAAAAACATTAATGCCTTATTCTTTAGGATTATTTATGAACCTGAATGAAGACTCATTTTTTAAAGAGGTCTCTCTGTATTATGTGTTAAGTAAATTATAATAGGGTTGCCACTATAACAGCATTACTCATAATCAACTGAGTTTCTAGAATGAATATAGTGGAAACGGATAAGTGAAACGCTAAAAATACAACAATTCGGTTGCACTTATCCGTAATTTTCGGATAAGTGAACTTAGTTTCCAGTTAAGCGATAAAACATAAAACCAAGCGAATTTTCACGGAAAGGTATGAATATTGTATGAAATTACTTGAGTTGAAAAGAGCAGCAAAAGCTGAAAAGAGCAGAAAGTCCATAAGCAGAGATCTATAAATGCTCGAGATATATATCTCAATATATGTTTTTCCGAATTGATTTTATTGATAAAATTCCAAATAATTGTCCATAAAAATAATTTTTTCACTTATGCGAATTAGAAACGGAATTAAGGTAGTAGAAACTTTTTCAACTTAACAATATTTTCAGTTAAGCGATTTTCACTTAAGCGAATTCAATGCATTCAATGTTAACTTAGCGGGATTTTTTCACTTAAGAGGCGTATTACAGTTATGCGGCACAGCACGGGATAACTCTTGGGTTGCCCAAAAAGTAATTGCGGATTTTTCATATAGTCGGCGTTGACAAATTTTTTCACAGCTTGTGACTCTGTAATTGCATTCTTTCTTCTGTCAGTTATCAGCTGTTACTTTTAGCTTGCTTTAGAAAAAAAATGTATAAAAAAAGTATATAAGGGAGAAAGTGGCACAGGGCGTGCCACAGGGGGGCATTTTATCGTCACTCCTATGAGTGACCACCATAAATGGTGGATGACGGATGATGACTGAGGAGGGGTTTGAAACCGTCTACTACACAGACGATGTTATAATACTTCTAAGGAGTAAGGATCCGAATGAGCTATGCAGAAGGGCCGAAAGGGTCAATTTAATGCACCACGTTTCTGCCATAAGACGATTTTGATATCTGGCAAGGTCAAATACTTAGGTGTGAATTTGGACTGGAAACTGAATTGGAAGTGTCACATTCAGGAGCGTACTGAGAAGGCTCACAGATGTTGGGCACTGTGTAGACAGGCCTCGAAATGGGGCCTGAAGCCAAGGATAGTCCACTAGCTTTACAGGAGCGTGATTAGATCAATACTTACTTACGCCTCAGTACTTTGGTGGACTGCTATGGAGAAAAGGACCATACAACAGGTTCAGAGAACATGTTGTCTGGGCATAAGCGTAGCGATAAGGACCACGCCCACTACGGCACTGTAGACTATTCTAGATATCCGATCCATTGACATACATATTAAGTGTGAGGCAGCCACTGCGGCTATGAGACTTAAGACGATGGGAGAATGGATTGAGGAAACCTGGAAGGAAGGGAAGAGGTTTCCGATCGGATACCAGAGATGAACCTTGAGGTCGAGTGCGAGGCACTGCTGCCAGAAGCACAGTCTTGGATTGACGGAACCCTAGCATTGCCGTCTGGAAGATCATGTTACTAGAAAGGAGCAAAGCTTGAGGACAGAGTGGGCCTGGGGGTTTACATTGAGAACCCAAGGACTGAGATCTGTTCTGGCAGTCTAATGCCTGACGGAATGTGTGAAGTGGTGTGGTGCTAACACGCGGATGTCGAGTGTGAACATCTTTACCGACAACTAAATTGCCATAAGGTCTATAACAACCGGGACGGTAAGGTCGCGAACAGTCTTGCAGAGTAAGAAGGAGATTAACGCTTTCCCTGAGGATGGCAAAATTCGCATCGTTTGGTTGCCGGGCCATAATGGAGTAAGGGGGAATGAAAGGGCAGATGATTTGGCGGTGAAGGCCAGAAGACTGACTTCAATAAACTAGGTTAGCCCGAAGCCATTCGGGTCGACGCAGTCCGAGTTAAGAGAGTGGGCGACGATCGTGAGAAGGCGAGGCAATTAATGAAAGGAAGTAAGAAGAAGGTCAGTTTATCTATTGGTATCATGGCGGGACATATAGGACTACGAGCGGCAAGTGATATCATGTGCAGGGCATGCGGGAAATATGATGAGACGTTGAAGCATTTCCTTTTTCTATGTGCGGATTTCGCGTCTAACAGATGCCGGCACTTAGGTGGAGACACTTTACCAGACATGAACCAACATTGGGGAGTGGCATGGAAAACAATTGAGGATTTTTTTAAGTAGCACGGAATTCCTAACTTGGATTTTTTTTCGAGGTTACTTTTTATAGTTTCTAGAGCGCACAACAAGCCGATTACTGGCTTAGGTGTATGTCCATGGTGGCATGGGGCGGATTAATATCTGCACCCTCTTTTCAACCTAACCTAACCTAGAGGGGACCACCCTTGCAATGGGCCCGTTCTTGCATAGGGCGCGCTTCGCAAAACCTTCTTTCACTCTCTAATACGTTTTATTTGAGCCTCATATTTCTTTGGTCTGTGAAAATGTCCTGTTTGCAAATCTTTTGGGAGTGGGGGCCCCCAGACATTTCTCCCCGAAAGTGGATATAAAATTCGTGCTTTACCTTCAAATAGATTTTTTAAGCCCCATAGCGTCCCTCTCCCAACTTCGTTAAATGTGTTCGGTTTAGGATTGTTTTAAGGGTAAGATACCCGAAATACAATAGGATATCAGATTCGTTTTGCAATGCAAATTTGCCCGTGAACATTATTCCATTAAGGAACTGGGGCAAACTTCTCACAAATCAATGAGTGATGTCCGATTCAATTTGAAGCTCAATAATAAGGGACCTCGTTTTTAAAGCAGAGCCCAAACAGCGTGCCGCAGAGCGACACCTCTTTGGGAAGAAATTTTTACATGTCAATTTTTTCTGAATTTCTCGCCAGGATTCGAAACCAGACATTCAGCAGCATAAGCGTACATGCTAACATCTGCGCTGGCCAACTATTTGAATGAATTTTTCAAATATATAGGAGATAGATCTACAGATGCATATGGACCGTATTAGAAGTCATAACATAAAAAAATATCACATTTGTAAATACCACGCCAATAATTGCGCCCCCTGGAAGATCAAGAACTAAAATCGGCAGATAAGGTTACAAAGCTGTTAATACTATACTTGGCACGGCTGTTGGAACCCATAGCAAAACTTTCTGATTATGAACCAATTCATACCATACTTGGCATAGTAGTTGAAAACCAAAACATAACGCATTGCGCAAAATGTCAGCCAAATCGAATAAGAATTGCACCCTCCAGAGGTGCAAGCAGTCAAGATCCGAGATCGGTTGATATGGCAGCTATATCAGATTATGAAGCCATTTCGACCATTATTGGCTCATTTGTTGTTAATCCGATCAAAACACCACGTGCCAAATTTCAGTTAAATCAAAAAAGGTTTGCGCCCCCTAAAGGCGCAAGAAGTCAAGATCCGAGATCGGTTCGTATGGCAACCATAAGCGTAGAAAGGCGGATGGAATGCTTACCCCATCCCCTAGAAAAGTTATAGCCCTTCAAGAATTTTAGAAAACTCATTGCTTTCGGCAAGATTTGCAAATTTTATTGAATTTTAAAGGGTTTTAGGCCCCCTTGGATGAAAAGCCTCAAAAACGGCTGAACCGATTTTCATTAAACTTTCTCAGATAGTAGAGCTTAGACCGCCGGGGAAAATAGGGTACTTCATTTTGTGATATCCGCGAGGGGCGTACACTCCTACAAGCCACAATTTTCCAAAACACCAGATCACGGAGATGGGTACATCGATTTAAGTGAAATTGTGTATGCTATCTTATGGTAATCCAAAAAATACAAATTTGGTAAAAAAAAACGTTTGATTATATATTCGTGGGAGACACCCTATCCCAAAAAACACCCAAACGGACATGTTTACCGATTGGAATATTAGGGGTATCAAATGAAAGGTATTCAAGAGCAGAGTACGAACATGTTATAACAATTTCAGGAAATGGTCGAATGCGTAAAGTAGCCGCTTGAAATTTTGCACCGATACTTCTTATTGCTATATGTCGTTGGGGATTACAAATAGACCATATCGGTTCAGGTTTGGATATAGCCCTCATACAAACCCATCCCGGGTTTTGACTTCTTGGGCCCCCAGAAGCCTCAATTTTCATCCGACTTGACGAAACATAGCACAAGGATTCATGTTATGCCTTTCAATATTTGTGCAAGTATAATCGGAATCGGTCTATAAACTAATATAGCCCGAATATAAACCAATTCTCGGAATTGAGTCTCTAGAAGCCTTCTTGAGTCTCTAGAAGCCTTATATTTGACCGGAACTTGATACACAGACTTTCGTAATGACTTCCAACATCTGTGCCAAGTATGATCCGACTCGATATATAAACTGATATAGCCCCTAATCTAAAATGGCTAAAATGACTCAAATCGTCCCTAGCTCCGGCCTATGCTAGTACAGCCCCCATATAAACCGATCGCCAGATTTGACTTTTTGAGCTCCTAGAAGCTTTAATTTTCACCTAATAGGGATAATATTTGGCACAAAAACTTGTGTGTTTGACGTCTTATATCGATGCCAAGTAAGATCTGAATCAATCTATATACTGAAATAGCCCCTCACATAAACCGATCCCCGGATTTGATTTCTTGCGCCACTAGAAGCTTAAATTTTTACCAGATTTAGCTGGAAATTGGCACAAATCCCTCTGTTTTGACTTGCAATATTCGTTCCAAGTATGATCCCAATCGATCGGTAAACTGATATGGTCCCCATATAAACCGATCCGCAGATTTGACTTCTTAAAGCCCTGGAACTCGCAATTGTTGTCCGATTTGGCTACCTCAATCCTCAATTTTTATCCGATTTGGCTAAAATTTTGCACGTAGTTCTCTGTTATGACTTCTAACAATTGTTCACAGAACTGTTCAAATCGGTATATAAACTGATATAGCTCAATAATCCTCAATAAATACCCGAAAAGGTAAAATTTTTAGCGGAATCTTTGGTGGGGAGAGCCCAAGAATCGGCCCGACCGAGATTGGCACGTTTTTATTTTATTCGCTTTGGTTTAAGATCGTATGTCTTTTGGAACTTGCAAGGCTTTACCTTGATCTTATTTTTCAATATGTATTGCATCCTTCCAAGGGATATTTTTTAGATCTTTAGTCATTTGATTATCACTGCGGCGAGGATTTTTTTGAATTCGAGACTTCACTTACCGTAGAATTTCAGATGTTATTGGAGTTTTTTAAGAATCGCCATAACTTTTGGCAAAGCTACCTATATCAGAAACAGTTTGTTTACTTTGAGGTGTTTGAGTTCGCCAGCAATAGCCGGTTGTGATTTTCCAAACAAATATAAGGCAATCACACATTACGCTTGAACTCCGCATGATACCCATTAATTCTAAATCACAAATTTCCTGATGATGTCGATATTGTTTGGCAATCCTAATCTCCCATGTAGGTACCTAAATAAGCTCGTAAATAAGAGTAAAGAAATTTTCAAGCACGCAACATCGTACCATGGCCCAACCACACCACTCTCCACACTTATATGAACAACAACAACAATCTTAAGTATCAACATCAACATTATCATCATCATATTGTCATTGTCATCCGCAACTATGCTGTTGACAATCGGTCACTATCATCATCAACAATTGATTATATCCAACACTTGATCGCATGTTGCCCCATCATTGCCGCCTAAGCGGTTTTTGTTGTTGATTTTGTTTTAACATTGTTTTATATGTATTAGTGTGCGTTTGTGTGCTTTTTTGTGTTTTAATGTGTTTTTTGCCTTTTTTATTCTTAATGGCATGGTGTTGTTATTGTTTTTTTTTTTCACTCACTCGCGCATGCTGCTTTACGAGTGTGTGTGTGGACAAAACTTAGGCGAGAAATGTCAGCGGAATTTTAATTGTACTTAATTACCCTTAAAATATCCCATATTTGTACCAGAACGATTCACGATTCACAATTCACTTGGTGATGGAGATAGCGGCCGATATAATGATGTTGGTGTATGCTCACGTACCATTACGAGGTGTTTGCAAGACAGTGTGTGTGTGTGTGTGTGTACAGTGTCTGTGTTTGAACTCATGTACATTAAGTGTCACATACAAATGTTTTCATTAATTTTTTTGTTTTAAGTGTTGTAGCTTAGTGCCCATAGCTGGTGTTGTTGTTGTTGTTGTTAATTGATGTTGAGAAGGTTAATAATGAGCAAAGCTTTTGCTACTTCTCTCGCATAATTATGGCAACTTTATTACAATTGAATGTGGTGTACAAGTGTTGGGAGACAATGATCGCATCAATCAAATGCTAAGATTTTGATGATTGACAACGCAATGGTACAGGGTAGCCGACACGAAGGGTTACAAAGTTCAGACTGGTATATTTGTCAAATTAGAAATGACAGCTTCAAGCCATCAAAAACATTTGCTTATGAGTTTATTTAAACAGAGAGTTATCCAAGATTGTTGTGAAAATCACAATCGGTTATGGTGGGCGAACTCAAGCACCTCAAAGTGAACAAAATGTTTGTGTTTCGCAGCATAAATCGTTATAATGATACTTGTAGCATTGCCGAGTAACATATTGGTGGTCGAAAAAACTGCAACAACAGCTGCAATGGTTCGGCAAATGAAGGCTCGATAACGAAATCCACACCGTAGTTGCCCTTAAATGGCTTGAGAGCTGAAAATATCCCATGGAAGGATGCAACATATATTGAAAACGAGCTTTAAGTTTTAAAAGTCACAAAATTTTTTGCCCAAAGCAAAAAAAGTTGGACTCGAAAGAGCAAAGGAGTTGCTGCCCTTGCACGAACGTTGTTAATATCCAAATATCGTGTTCATTGACTAGAAAAATTTCCCCTTTGCTTAACCGAACGAACGTATGAGAATTGAAGCCTACAAAAGGCCACCAAAAGTAATTTTCCTTCCCAAGTGATGGTAGGGGCAGCTGTGACCGTCATTGGCCGTTCAACTTGGAACTTGCTTTTGCCTGACTCAGAGCTGTAGCCAAGACAAAAGGTGATCATATTGAGCAATTGATAGGTTAGGTTAGGTTGAATAAGTAAAAACGAGCGAAGTTCGACCAGGGCGAATCTTGGGTACCCACCACCGTAGATTCCGCTAAAAATTTTAACTTTAATAACTCAGTTCGTATTTGAATTATTTGGGAGTTGATTGCAGCTTCTATGGTCTCAAGAAGTCATATCAGGGTATTGGTATTTAAGTAGGCCAATATCAGTATATATACCCATTCGGATCATACTTGGCACAGTGGCTGAAAGTCATAACAAAAGTCTTTTGTGCCAAATTTCAGCCAAATCAGGTGAAAATGAAGGCTTCTAGGAGCTCAAGTAGTCAGACTGGGGGATAGGTTTATATGGGCTATGGACTATGGGCTTGGCAACAACGTTGGATGTCAAAACAGAAGTCGCTGTGACAAATTTCAGACAAATCGACTAAAAATTGATGCTTCTAAGAACTCAAGAAGTAAAATCCGGCGATCAGTTTATGTGGGGCCTATACCAGCATATATAAACCCATTCGGATCATACTTGGCACAGATGTCGGAAGTCATAAAAGATCTTGTGCTAAATTTCAACTAAATCGGATGATAGGGATTCAAGAAGTCAAAAATCGACATATAGACCAATTCGAAATATACTTGAAACATATGCTGGAAATCATTGCAGATGTCTGTCATTGCAAATTTCAGCCAAATAGGGAGAAAATTAAGGCTTCTAGGAGCTCAAGAAGTTAAGTTCGGCAATCGGTTTATGTGGGACAATGTCAGTATGTAGACCGATTCAAATCATACATGGCACAGACGTTGGGAGTCGGAACAGAAGTCTCTATACGAAAAATCTGGTGAAAATTTAAACTTCTAGGTGCTTAAGTAGTGCAATCCGCTGTCATTGGCTAGAACCGAGGTCTCAGTTATTGTGTTCGTCGTGACAGGTCACTGTCTAATCGGAAAATATGCTGACACACTGAAGGTTGCCAGCAACGACTTTTGCAGAAGCTGTGAGGTCATCGAAGAAGAAGAGACTATAGAACACCTTATGTGTGTGTGTGTGTCCAGCACTAGCAGTCAGCAGCAGTTCCACTTTAGGTTTTCATTTCTTTTGAGAACTTGTCTGATTTAGCAGATGCGAACATTCATAAATTGTTGGGCTTTTTAAGGCGATCTGGATGATTCAACGTTGGGAACTAGAAGGCATTTTCCTTCTTCTGTTCCTGTGGTAGCACAATAGACGAAAACGTCTAAGTGAGTCTGATGGCAGACTGCCTCTTCAACCTAACATATAGTCCAAATCGGTTTAAAGCCTGATATTTTTTTTTTTTGTCCATGAACATTCTACAAGGAAACAGGGGCAAACTTCTCACATATCAATGAGTGCAATCCGATTCAAGTTTAAGCTCAATGATAAGGGGCCTCCTTTTTATAGCCGAGTCCGAACGGCGTGCCGCAGTGCAGATATAAACCGATCTCGGATCATGCCTTCTTGAGTCGCTAGAGGGCGCAATTATCATCCGATTTTGCTGACATTTGGCACGATTTGTTTTTTATGACTTCTAACAACTGTGCTTAGTGTGGTTCAAATCGGTTCATAACCTCATAAAGCTCACATATAAACCAATCTCGGATTTGGATTTCTTTATCCGCTAGAGGGCGCAGTTATTATCCACTTTGGCTGAATTTTTGCATGAAGTGTTTTGTTATAACTTACAACAACTGTGCCAAGTATGGTCCAAATCGGTTAATAGCCTGATAAAGCTACCATATAAACCGATCTCGGATTTGGATTTCTTTAGCCGATAGAGGGCGTAGTTATTATCCACTTTAGCTGAAATTTTGCATGAAGTGTTTTGTTATAACTTCCAACAACTGTGCCAAGTATGGTCCAAATCGGTTAATAACCTGATAAAGCTACCATATAAACCGATCTCGGATCATGTGTTCTTGAGCCGCTAGAGGGCGCAATTATTATCCGATTTGGCTGAAATTTTGCACGACGTGTTTTGTTTTGACTTCCAACAACTGTTCTTAGTATGGTTCCAATCGGTTGATAACCTGGTATAGCTCCCATGCAAACCGATCTCGGATCTTGATTTCTTGAGCCGCTAGAGGGCGCAATTACTATTCGATTTGGCAGAAATTTAGCACGAAGTGGTTTGTTTTGACTTTCAACATCTGGGCAACGTATGGTCCATGTCGGATAATAACCAAATATAGCTCTCATATAAATCTATCTTAAATTTTGCTTTTTTGAGCCGCTAGAGGGCGCAATTCCTATCCGATTTGGCTGAAATTTTGCATGAAGTGTTTTGTTATAACTTCCAACAACCGTACCGGGTATGGTCCAAATCTGTTGATAACCTGATGTAGCTCCCATATAAACCGATCTCGGATCTTGATTTCTTCAGCCGCTAGAGGGCGCAATTATCATCCGATTTCGATGAAATTTAGCACGAAGTGGTTTGTTTTGACTTTCAACATCTGGGCAACGTATGGTCCATGTCGGATAATAACCAAATATAGCTCTCCTATAAATCTATATTAAATTTTGCTTTTTTGAGCCGCTAGAGGGCGCAAATACTATTCGATTTGGAGGAAAATTTGCATCAAGTGTTTTGTTATAACTTCCAACAAACGTACCGGGTATGGTCCAAATCTGTTGATAACCTAATATAGCTCCCATATAAACCGATCTCGGATCTTGATTTCTTCAGCCGCTAGAGGGCGCAATTATTATCCGATTTGGCTGAAATTTAGCACGAAGTGGTTTGTTTCGACTGCGTAACGTATGGTTCAAATCGGTTAATAACCTGATATAGCTCCCATATAAACCAATCTCAGATCTTGATTTCTTCAGCCTATAGAGGGCGCAAATATCATCAGATTTCGCTGAAATTTTGCATGAGGGATTTTGATATGACTTCCAATTTTGCCTAGTATGGTTCAAATCGGTTGATAACCTGATATACCTCCCATATAAACCGACTCGGATCATGAATTCTTAAGCCTCTAGAGGGCGCAATTTTCATCCAATTTGACTGCAATTTTGCGTGAAGTGTTTTGTTTTATCTTCCAACAACTGTACCAAGTATGGTCCTAATCGGTTTATAACCTGATATAGCCCCCATATAAACCGATCATGATTTCTTTAGCCGCTAGAGGGCGCATTTATTATCCGATTTGGCGGAAATTTTGTTTGCCTATCAACAGTTACCGGGTAAAGAAGTTGACAAATACAATCCATGGTGGAGGGTATATAAGATTCGGCCCGTACGAACTTAGCAGGCTTTTATTTGTTATCTGTTAGGCGGTTGGCAACTGGTTGGTTGCGAGTCGCATGTCCTTTAACTCAGCCAACCTACTGCACCCAACACCATAAGAAATATGCTGCTCACAGATTCTCAGATAGATATCAGACCTACGGAAACCGGCTCTTTATATCTATAAGCCCTATGTAAACCAATTCCCTGATTCGGCCCCAACTCAAGCTCATGTATCCACTTATTGGCTTTCTCCCAAACATTTAAGGGCAGGTCTTGGTTGTCAAACTATGGGCTTTTCCACTTGTTTTCCAATATTTTGCTCTTTTAAATTTTTTACCAAAAGTTTATTTCTAAACCCAGACATGTAAAATCTCTAGGTTTAAAAATTTTTTAACAATACTTTGTAGCCGTCTATTATTTACCCACTTATTGCAACTATTTGTACTAAGTATATAAAGGTCGTTCTATTCTAAAACAATTTTGTTGTATAACACCTTTTAGCAACTAAGTTGGCTTATTATAAAACACATTTACTGGGATAATTTCATTTTAGAAATTAAAAGGTAATTAAAAACTTATTGGCATTAATATGGACCTACAACAAAGTGAAATGCTAATAAAAATTAATGCAACTTTGTAGCAGCTACAGTCGCTTAATTGCCCAATTGCTAATTACAGTGATCTCAAGTAAACTACAATATTTAATGATAAGACAAGGAAATAAATAGAAGAAGAAGAAGAAAAAAAACTATATTGGCGATGATGGCAATTTCCTTAAGTACCTTAACCATGGCATGCCATGGCATGACAGACGTTTAAATTTCATCTCATTTCAGCGTAATTAATTGCTACATTAAATGCTTTCAATCATTAGCACGAATGTCAAAGATAAAGAGACAAACAGACGGACAGACAGACGGACAGATAGACAACAGCTAAAAAGGACCGGTTGA
Organism: Stomoxys calcitrans; assembly: GCF_963082655.1. Lineage (NCBI taxonomy): Eukaryota > Metazoa > Arthropoda > Insecta > Diptera > Muscidae > Stomoxys > Stomoxys calcitrans. The sequence continues at coordinate 40,982,327 of NC_081556.1, read as the reverse complement.
AAAGTTGTCCGTCCATCTGTTCATTCAGTCAGCCGCTTAACTGCTGCTTGCCGCTTCTGCTATAAAACTGAGCTATGAGGTATTTGTGTTGCTCCTAAATTTGGAAACGGAAAATCATTTAATCTCGAATGTGTGCTACATGAGCAGTGAGATGCTTGCAAAGAAAATTCTTGAATTCTTTTATTAATTGCCACATTGTAAATTGTGTAACGTGTAACGTGTTGCCTGTTGCATGTTCGTAGACAGACATTCGTTTTGAGACACCGATGGTGGCGGTAACGGCGGCATTGTTTCTTTCAATTCAAGTGCGTGCAACATTCTTATTCTACTCAGTCTCTGACAACCGCCAAACAAACCGTGTGTGGGTTTGGTATGTGTGCTGATGAATTTGGTAAAAAAAAAACAAAAAACGTCAAACGAAAAATTATAACAAAACTAAGCGAAATTATTTAACATGCAATTATAATTAAGCACACAGCATACACAATGCATACATTGCATAATTAGAAAAATAAAACGAAAAAAAAAAATCAAATAATGCAAAAATAAAATATTCAAAAGTTGAGAATTATGACATGAAATAGTTCTTTGCCTCTGTATAAAGTCCATTGCAGGTGTATTTTAGGAATTAAGTAAAGACTGAAGACTATTCTGCATACCCTATCCACCAACTGCGGCTATGAGCCAAAAGGCTATGGGAGAATGAAAGGAGGATAGGGGCAGGTCACACCATCGCGTATAGTCGAGATCACGATAGGCAATCCCATGGCAGCCGGTTGTATTTACCGGATTGACCCCGAGGAATTCCTTCATCAACAAGGGCTGCCGCCTCAGTGTACCCAAACTGCTACTACAACAACAACCACGATAGGAAACCTGGAAGTAATGCACATTTTGCCCATGAACATTCCGCTAAGGAACAGGGGCAAACTGCAGTCCGATTCAAGTTTAAGCTCAATGATAAGGGGTCTCCCTTTTATAGCCAAGTACGAACGGCGTGCCGCAGTGCGACACCTCTTTGAAGAGAAGTTTACATGGCATGGTACCTCCAAATGTTGCCAGCATTAGGAGGGGAAAACCACCGCTGGAAATGTTTTTCTGATGATCTCGCCAGGATTCGAATCCAAGCGTTCAGCGTCATAGGCGGCCATGCTAACCTTAGCGCTACGGTGGCCCCATGGAAGTAATGGAAGAGGTTTTTGATTGGATTCCTATGACATCATCAGATCGGATGCCTATGACAGGAACTCCAGTACTGCCATCTGGAAGTTCATGCTACAGGGATGGATCAAAGCTCGAGGACACAGTGGGCCTGAGAGTCTACATTGAGAACCCAGGGACTGAAATCTGTTTTCGACTGCCAGGCCATATCGTGGCATCCTTTTTATAGCCGCAGTGCGACACCTTTTTGAAGAGAAGTTTACATGGCATGGTACCTCCAAATGCTGCCAGCATTAGGAGGGGAAAACCACCGCTGGAAATGTTTTTCTGATGATCTCGCCAGGATTCGAATCCAAGCGTTCAGCGTCATAGGCCGCCATGCTAACCTTAGCGATACGGTGGCCCCATGGAAGTAATGGAAGAGGTTTTTGATCGGATACCTATGACATCACTTGAAATGGAGTGCGAGGCACTATTGCCAGCGGCACAGTCTTGGATTACAGGAACTCCAGTACTGCCATCTGGAAGTTCATGCTACAGGGATGGATCAAAGCTAGAGGACACAGTGGGCCTGGGGGTCTACATTGGAAACCCAGGGACTGAAATCTGTTTTGGACTGACAGACCACGATATTTTCCTGTAGTTTGAAATTCGGTCAATCACGGATTGCTTGCAGTGGGTGTTGTTAACGCCAGGATGTCAATTATGAACATCTTTATGGACAGTAAACTGACCATTAGTGCAATGCAAACCACAACGGTAAGGTCAAGAACAGTTTTGGAGTGTATGAGGATGGCATGATCCGCATTGTTCGGACTATTTAAAGAGCAGAGGACTGCCGTCAATAAACTTGGTTCACCCGCCTTTCGGGTACACGCAGTCCGAGTTAAGGGAGTGGGCGACGAATGCGCATGCAACACTGTGAAACAGCGAAACAGTCGACAGAACGACGAAAATCCTATCGGGAGATGTGTAGTGTATATCTGAACTGCATAACTTTTACCTGAAATATCGAATTTTCAATGTAGGAAAGTCATTGTAAATTTTGTCGCCAATCCAAATCTACATCAAAATACAAAATTTCAAAATTTCATTAAGTAAAAATTAAACGTCTCATATCCCTGAAACCAGCGGAGATATTGTACACCTTAAGCAGGCTGTTTTGCACGGAATTTTGAAAATCGCATCTAAAAGAAACTTTTAACAGCCCGAACATTTTACGAACTGTCAAGGTGATCAACATAAGGCCCTGGTAGGAGGCGTCAGGAGCACCTAGTGCCTTGAAATTTTGCACATGATCTCGATAACACCTCAGCTCTAACCATTTCAAAGAGTTATGTCTATTCGTTCTCAAATGGTATTATTTACTAGTTCTTCTTTTGATTCTAACCCACAGCGCGTGAAACATATACCATGCCACTGCCCGGCTTTCGTGGCTTTGGGGCCTGGTATGGATAAAAATTAGGGATTTTGGTATGGATTAGGGTATGCTACTATACCCACCACCATAGGATGGGGGTAAGCTAATCTAGTCATTCCCTTTGAAACGCCTCGAAATATTGATCTAGGACCCCATAAAGTGTATCTATTCTTCATCGTCTCGACGTTCTGAATCGACCTAGCCAAGTCAGTCCGTCCGTCTGTCGAAATCACAATAGCGGCCGAACGCGAAAAGCTACCCACTTGAAATTCTGCGCAGATACTCAATATTGGTGTAGGTCGTTGGGGATTGCAAATGGGCCATATCGGATCAGATTTGGATATAGCTCCCACATAAACCGATCACCCGATTTGGCTTCTTGAGCCCATGAAAGTCAAAATTTTTATCCGATTTGGCTGAAATTTTGCATGTAGTGTTCGGTTATGACTTTCAGCAACTGTTCCAAGAACGGTAAAAATTAGTCTATAACCTGATATAGCTCCCAAATGATTAGATCTCCCGATTTGACTTCTAAAGCCCTTACAAGCCGCACCTTTTTGTCCGGATCGGTTCTATGCACCGGAAGATTCTTAAAGTTAGGGATTCTTGTCGGCTTTTCTTTAAGCAGGGAACCTATAACTGGATGGAAATAATAACTGGATGTTTAGAGATGCGAGTGGATGTATGAGGTATTATACATCATCTACCTACACAACCTACTCATACAGAGTGAGCTTACAAAATATTCAGAACCCCGATGTGACTTCAATATTAAGGTAATTTTTCATGAAGTCATATTTCAAGATGGGAAAAGTGGTTGAGAATCGTATCCAAATGTCATCTGTGAAAGTGAAAAGTGTTCGGTATACTCTGCCATTTCATGATGGACAAACTCAAAAAAAAGCAAAAACTGCAAGTCGTTAAAATGCATTATCAAATTTTGTGCTTTTAGACAACAACTCCAGGGGAAATCCAGTGTGTTATTGAAAAATTCTGTTCAGCGATGAGATTTATTTAATGGATATGATAACAAGCTAAGTGATTAAAAAACAAGAAAAAATTTGCAAAATTCGGCCAGGCCGAATCTTATATACCCTCCACAATGGATCGCAGTTGTCAAGTTTCTTGCACGATTTTTCTTAACAGGCAGATGGACAATAAATAGATTAGAATTTCCATAGTTGATCAAGAAGAAGAATCGAGAAATAGGTTATATGTGGTTATGAGCCGATTCTGATCATATTGGATCAAATTTTGTAGGTCATAGTGGGTCTGAGTGGATAAAATTTCAATTGATAGGGGGAAGAAATGCGTGCTCTAGGTGCTCAGGAAGTACATTCGGGAGATCGATTTATGTGGGAGCTATATCAAATTTTGGACCTATTAAGACCATACTTGGTAGAAGTCATTAGGCAAAATTTCAGTTGAATTGGGTAAGCATTGCGCACACTAAGCTCTCACGATGTACATTTTGGTTTATATGAGAGCTTTATCAGATTATTGACCAAATCAGGCTATACTTGGCACGGATGTTGGAAGTCATAGTAGAAAGAAAGGAAAAACGTCAACCGATGGATTGGTTTATATGGGGGCTATACACAAATCTGAACAGTTAAGGTCCATATGCAATTCTCAACGACCTACATTGATAAGAAGTGTATGTGCACAATTTCAAGCAGCTAGCTTCACCGCTAACGTGATTTTCGCAGACGGACGGATGGAGGGACGCACGGGCGGACTAACATGGTTAAGTTGACACAGAATGTAAAGACGATCAAGAATATACATACATGATCAATATTTCGAAGTCTTACAAACGGATTGACAAGATTAGTATACCCCCATCCTATGATAGAGTGTATCAAAAATGAAAAATTCACCATTTTTATGCCCGTTTCGAGGATTTAGGACGTCTCTTAAAGCCAAATTTAACTGCCAGATTCATAAACCTTTTGTTTATATTGTCATGATCAGTAAATAAAACTGTTTGGAGGGTTTTGGAGGTGAGGAGGCCCGAGTATCTCGAAAACACATTTTAATGTAAGATACCCACTCTACTCATTCAATAACTTTCATTTAAGCCCAACATAGCCATGCTCGAAATAAATATCCACTTGGAACCGCATTTAAATATCCAAATCATATTTTACTCGTCAATAACTTTAGTTCAAGTTCCATATCGTCATGATCGGGATATATAACCCGTTGGAGAGTTTTTGGAGGTGGGTTGTCTTTAGGCTTAGATCTAAGTCGATCTAGCCATGTCCGCCCGTCTGTCCGTCTATTCGTCCTTCTGTCTGTCTGTCGAAAGCACTCTTAATTCGAAGGAGTAAAGCTAGCCGCTTCAAATTTTTCACCAATACTTCTTATTATTGTAGGTAGGTTCATGTTTTGATATAGCTGTCATATAAACCGATCTGGGATCTTGACTTCTTGAGCCACTAGAGGACGCAATTCTTATTCGATTTTGCTGAAATTTTGCATCCGATGTTCCGTTATGACGTATAACAATTGCGCCATGTACGGTGTAAATCGGTTCATAACCGGATATAGCTGCCATATAAACCGATCTGGGATCTTGACCCATTAGAGAGCGCAATTCCTATACGATTTGGCTGAAAATTTGCATGAGGTGTTTTGTTGTGACTTCTAACAACTGTGCCGAATGTGGTTCAAATCGGTCCATAATCTGATATAGCTGTCATATAAACCGATCTATGTTCTTGACTTCTTGAGCCTCTAGGGGGCGCAATTCCTATACGATTTGGCAGATTTTTTGCAGAAGGTGTTTTGTTATGACTTCTAACAACTGTGCCAAGTACGGTGTAAATCGGTCCATAACCTGATATAGCTGCCATATAAACCTATCTGGGATCTTGACTTCTTAAGCCTCTAAAGGGCGCAATTCCTATCCAATTTGGCTCATATTTTGCATGAGGTGTTTTGTTATGACGTCTAACAGCTATGCCCAGTACCGAGTAAATCCGTCCATAACCTAACATAGCTGTCATATAAACCTATCTGGGTTCTTGACTTCTTGAGGCTCTAGAGGGCGCAATTCCTATACGATTTGGCTGAAATTTTGCATGAGGTGTTTTGTTATGACTTCTAACAAATGTGTCAAATATGGTTCAAATCCGTCCATAACCTAACATAGCTGTCATATAAACCGATCTGGGTTCTTGACTTCTTGAGCCTCTAGAGGGCACAATTCCTATCCGATTTGGCTGAAATTTTGCATGAGGTGTGTTGTTATGACTTATAACAACTGTGCCAAGTACGGTGTAAATCGGTCCATAACCTGATATAGCTGCGTTATAAATCGATCTTGGATCTTGACTTCTTGAGCCCCTAGAGGGCGCAATTCGTATCCGATTTGGCTGAAATTTTGCATGAGGTGTTTTGTTATGACTTCTAACAACTGTGCCGAATGTAGTTCAAATCGGCCCATAACCTGATATAGCTGTCATATAAACCTATCAGGGATCTTGACTTCTTAAGCCTCTAGAGGGCGCAATTCCTATCCAATTTGGCTCAAATTTTGCATAAAGTGTTTTGTTATGACTTCTAACAACTGTGCCGAATGTGGTTAAAATCGGTCCATAACCTAACATAGCTGTCATATAAACCAATCTGGGGTCTTGACTTCTTGAGCCTCTAGAGGGCGCAATTATTATCCGATTTGGCTGAAATTTTGTACAACGATTTCTCTCGTGAACTTCAACATTCGTGTCAAATATGGTCTGAATCGGTCTATAGCCTGAAACAGCACAACAGAGATACCGTGAAAAGAACTCGACAAATTTAATCCATGGTGGAGGGTATATAAGATTCGGCCCGGCCGAATCTTACGCTTTTACTTGTCAATTTTAGATTCGTACTCCACTATTCAATACCTTTCATTTGCTAGGATCGTAACATATAACAGTTAGGCGTTTTGGCAGTTTAGGATGTGGAGCAGCCCCCAGTCATCTGCAACCACTTTTTTACATCAGATTCGTATTATATTAGTCAATATTATATTTTAAGCCCATATGCCATGAATTGGGGTGTTTTTTGGATTTGGAAAAAACACCCCATTTCATGGCAAAACACCCCAAAAAAACACCAGTAATGATACATTAATGCCGTAATGATACATTAATGCCGTGCTCCAATCTCCACTACCTTTCTTTTAAGGGCCATATTGCCATGATTGCTATATAAAACCGCCATTTCGGTCCTAAGGCTTATGGACACATATTTCAATATCAAATTTAAACTCTACTCTCCAATGCCATTAATTTAAGTCCCATATTGCCACAATCAAGGATTCGAAGCGGCCTGGAGCGGAGCATGGCTGGAGCGCGATGGGGGGCGGAGTGGCCGTAGCGGGGTTGAGATGGCGCCCCATTGCGCTCAGTATAGAAAAAAGTTCACTCCCTCTACGGCAAAAACTGGGCCGCACTGCTTAATCTCCCACCCAGCTCCGTCCTCGCTCCGAATCCCTGGCTATGATATAACCTATATAACGGTTAGGGATAGCAGGAAACAGAATTTGTTTATCAGATTCGTACTCCACACTTTAATAGCTGCCATTTTAGCCCCACATTGCAATGATTGGACTATGTTTGAGGAGTTTTGGGCATGATGAGGCCCCCCAGACAAGTCATTTCGCTCAGTTCACTGCCTATCCGGCAAAAGTTCAAAGTTCACTGCCTTTTCGGCAAAAACTGGACCGCCATGATATGATGAATGATGATATATATAACGCTTTGGGATACCGGGAAACAAAATTTGTTTATCAGATTCGTACTCCACACTTTAGTAGCTTTCATTTAAGCCCCACATTGCAATGATCGGACTATGAGGAATTTTGCGCATGGTGCGACACCCCCGACAAGCCATTTCGCCCAGTATAGAAAAAATTTCACTGCCTTTTCGGTCAAAAATTGGACCGCCATGATATGACTTATATAACGGTTTGGGATATTAGGAAACAAAATTTGTTTATCAGATTCGTAGTCCACTCTTTAATAGCTTTCATTTAAGCCCAACATTGCAATGTTCGGACTATGTTTGAGGGGTTTTTGGGCATGGAACGGCCCCCAGACACTCCAAAATCAAAATTTTAACACCATTTTTGTGGTTGCAGTACGTTGATAGCCTTATTTAGCTCACCGACATTTTTATAAACTTACCTGTAAAATGCCCAGCAGCTTATATTTTGATTAATTCTAATAAATATAAGGGATTTTGTTCACATAGTACTAAAAATTACTTTCTAATTGTAATTTTTTCTTTGCTCATTTTTAACACTTGTTCTCTAACACAACAGTGCGTTATGACGTCATCTCTTTGATATTTTTTGCTTAAGAGCTTGACTTCATGTTTTCTGAGAGCATAACAACACAACTCTCTCACACTCGTTGTACAAAAACAAAACAACAACATGACTAATGGATACACACACGATGAACAACACGAAACGAGAAAACTGCAGCCCTTTATTATAATTGTGTTGCAAATTTTGTTTTGTAAATTGCAATGCATTTTTAAAAGAATTTTTATTAAAATCCGTTATAATATTAATTACACTTCACTATTCTTTAATTTTATAACTTTTTTTTATAGTTTTCTCGTGTTTTAATCACTTTTTAACTAAAAATTATGGGAGGGCTTCAGTTAGCGTGCGACCGATTGAAGAACCATGACGAAACTGTGAAGATTAAGCAACAGGTGGTAAACATGAGGGAGAAGGAAGATGACAAGTGCCAAAATAATAATTAAGGCATCATGTCAGTGCAATTGGGTTTTGATTGTTTACTTTGGTACACTTTTAAGGAATGTTGTCAATTGATTTTTTTAAAGGGTCAAAAGTGTATGCAAATCTTTGTGGAGGGTATAAACACCGTTTGTAAAACATCGGAATATTAGTCTAAGGGCGGGTTTATTGTAGAAAAACTAAAGTTTGTGTTAAATAACTGGAACTTTAATTTATGGGGGGGATAAACCTCCTGTTAACAAATTTGGTTTACTCGTCACTTTTAAGGTAATTAAGAAGATATGGCAACATTACGCAGCAATCCGCAATTAGAGTGTTCACGTACTCGCACAAACTTTTTGGGGAAAAGTCGTTCGTTTTTTAGTAAAAGAGTGTGTGAGAGCGAAAAACATTTAGAGAGGTTTGTAAATGAAAGGTTGCAATTTTTATACCCTCCACCATAAGATGGGGGGTATACTAATTTCGGCATTCTGTTTGTAACTACTCGAAATATTCGTATATATTCTTGATCGTCGTGACATTTTATGTCGATCTAGCCATGTCCGTCCGTCCGTCCGTCTGTCTGTCGAAAGCACGCTAACTTCCGAAGGAGTAAAGCTAGCCGCTTGAAATTTTGGACAAAAACTTCTTATTTGTGTAGGTCGGTTGGTATTGTAAATGGGCCATATCGGTCCATGTTTTGATATAGCTGCCATATAAACCGATCTTGGGTCTTGACTTTTTGAGCCTCTAGAGTGCGCAATTCTTATCCGATTGGAATGAAATTTTGCACGACATGTTTTGTTATGATATCCAACAACTTTGCAGAGTATGGTTTAAATCCGTCCATGACCTGATATAGCTGTCATATAAAGCGATCTTGGGTCTTGACTTCTTGAGCCTCTAGAGGGCGCAATTCTTATCCGATTTTAATGAAATTTTGTACGACGGATCCTCTCATGACCATCAACATACGTTTTTATTATGGTCTGAATCGGTCTATAGCCCGATACAGCTCCCATATAAATCAATCTCTGTATTTTACTTCTTGAGCCCCCAAAGGGCGCAATTCTTATTCGAATTGGCTGACATTTTACACAGGTCTCCAACATATAATTTAACTGTGGTCCAAACCGGATCATATCTTGATATCGCTCTAATAACAGAGCAAATCTTTGCTTATACCCTTTTTTGCCTAAGAGATGCCGGAAAAAGAACTCGACAAATGCGATCCATGGTGGAGGGTATATAAGATTCGGCCCGGACGAACTTAACACGCTTTTACTTGTTTTCTGGTCGTTTTTTCCCACGCACAAGTTTCTTACTTTTTGCAAATCTTTATTGGCAAATTGTTAGTGGTGGATAAGTATGCAAACACTCCGTTATGTTACGCAGCAATCCGTAAACAAAACACAGCTGTTTTTATCGGGACGATTAGTCGTTAACCGGTACCCATCCGCCGGTTAAGATTTATCGTTTGGATAAGCAGAAGAATATTGATTAGATAAATTGTAAACGGGGAATGAGACACCCGGCCAAAGACCAGGGCAGCGGAGTCGAGTTTTTGAGGCCAAAGTCGAAGTCGGAGTCGGATTATTGAACCGGAGTTGGATTATTGAACCGGAGTCGGGGTTCGGTTCGGAGTTGAGCACGTGAGCCCCGATTCGGAACCGCTCACCGACTCCGGCTTAATACTCCAACTCCGATTTAGACTCCGACCCGGGGTCTAGGGTCGAAAGCTAGACTCCGCAGCCCTAAGACCCCATTAGATATGTATATATACTCCTGATCGCTATGACATTTTAAGTCGATCTAGCCATTTCAATCCGTCTGTCGAAAGCGCTATAACTTTCGAATGAGTAAAGCTAGTTGCTTAAAATTTTGCACAAATGCTTCCTATTAGTATAGGTTGATTGAAATTGTACGTGGGACATATCGGCCCATGTTTTAATATAGCCCCTATATAAACCGATCTCCCGATTATATTCCTTGAGGCTCTAGAGAGCTCAATTTAAATACGATTTGGCTGAAATTTAGCCAAATGACTTCTACTATGACCTTCAATATCCGAACCAAGAATGGATCGAATCGGTCCAAAAACTGTTTTATCTTTCATATAATCCGATCTCCCAATTTTACTTCTTGACCCTCTAGAGGGCGCAATTATTATCCGATTTGGTTGCACATGTGCACAGTGACTTTTTCTATGAACTTCTTTAAGCATGGCGTGAATTGGTCTGAAACTAGACATAGCTACCATAAAAACGGAACTCCCGTTTAAACTTTTTGAGCCTCTAGAGGGCGGAATTCCTATCCGATTTGGGTGAAATTTTGTACTATGCATTTTTTTTATAACCCCTAACATACATGCCCAATTGTATCGGTCCCTAACCTGATGTAGCCCTCATATGAACCGATCTACCGCCTATATATCTTGAGCCTCTAGAGGCCGCTTTTCTTATCCAACTTGGCTGAGATTTTGTACAACATCTAAACCAAGTATGCTCCAAATCGGTCCATAACCTGATATAGTATGATAATTTTTACCCATAAATCTGGGCCGATCTGAGCAGTATTGAACAATTATATCAAGAGGCTTTACACATCGGATAATGGACACCTTTAATCTAAAGATCGGTCTATATGGCAGTTATATCTAAATCTGGACCAATCTGGGCCGTTTTGAACAAGGATGTCGAGAGGTCTGGCACAACTCACTTGGCAACCTCATCCTTCGGTGGTGGGTATAAAAATGAAGGTGTTGTGCTCTGTTTTTGGTTGTTCCAAATAGACTTAAAAACGGATGAACCGATTTTCATGAAATTTGCACAGAGTTTAGCACCGCGGTGAAAATAGGGAACTTCATTTTGAGATATCCGATGGGGGGGGGTCGGACCCTCCCCCTAACCACAATAATCAAAAATGCCATATTTCGGAGATGGGCCCATTGATTTAAGTGGAATTTTGTATGCCACCCGAAAAAATTGGTATAAAGCTTTGGGGTCAAATAACCGTGGGGGACGCCCTATCCCAAAACCCACCAAAACGGACATGTTGAAAAACTGCTACAATATGGGTATTAAATGAAAGGTATTTAAGGGTAGAGTACGAATTTTATATAATAATTCGACCTCACGTGTCGGGGGTCCCACCCTACCCCTAAAAGCCGCCTAAAAATTACATGTTTAACGATTGGGGCAATATGGGTATCAAATAAAAGGTAATTGAAAGTAGAACACATAATTTTCGCAGATGGTAGAGCTTAGCCCCCCGGTGAAAATAGGGTACTCCCTTTTGTGATATCCGCTAGGGGGGAGGACACTCCCCCTAACACAATTATCAAAAATTCCCGATTTCGGAGATGGGCCCATTGATTTAAGTGGAATTTTGTATGTCACCCGAAATAAGTGGTATAAAACTTTGGGGGGGCAAATAACGATGGGGGACGCCCTACCCTAAAACCCCCCAAACGGACATGTTGGCCGATAGGAACAACATGGGTATCAAATGAAAGGTATTTAAGGGTGGAGTACGAACTTGTTATAATAATTCGACCTCATGTGTCGGGGGGCCCTCCCCACCCCTAAAAAACCGCCTAAAATGACATGTTAAGCGATTGGGGCAATATGGGTATCAAATGAAAGAAAATTGAAAGTAGAACACGAAATTTTCACAGATGGTAGAGCCCAAGGTGAAAATAGGATACTTCATTCTGTGTAATCCGCTAGGGGGTCGGACGCTCCCCCTAACCACAATTATCAAAAACGCTAGATCTTGGGAATTGGTGCATCGATTTAAGTGAAACTTTGTATGAAACCCCAAAAAATTGGTATAAAACTTTGGGGTCAAATAACCGCGAGGGACGTCCTACCCCAAAACCCACCCAAACGGACATGTTTACCGATAGGAACAACATGGGTATCAAATGGAAGGTGTTAAAGGATAGAGTACGAACTTGATGTAATAATTCAACCTCATGTGTCGGGGGGCCCGCCCTACACCCAAATCCGCCCAAAAATATTCCCAGGCGAGTCGCCACGCACCAAAATTTAGCACCAAATGGAAATATACACCGAATGGGACAAGATGGGACTCAAACGTAAGTTATTTGAGAGTAAAATACGAATATTTTATAAAAATTTGGGTCAATTCCAGGTCACGTATACAAAACGAGACGATATGGGATTCTAATAAAAGTTATGGGAGAGTTAAATACAACTGTTATTAATTTTCAAATTTCAACCTGTGTAAAGAGGGCCGCAAACACTAATGGGTATAGCGAAGCACACCGGGCCAGTTAGTATTTTTATATATCCACCGTATGAAGATGTATACCAATCTCCCGATCTTAGGTCTTAGGCCCATTCAAGGCGCATTTATTTCTAGACTTATATGGAAGTTGGTACGATGAGTTGTATGCGATAATTTGACACCCTCGCCAAAAAACTATCCTGATCAGACCATATTCAGTAAAAGCTCCCATGTGGAACCGATCCTCTGCATTTAAGTTCTTGGCCCCATAAAACCCAAAATTATGATGCAATTTTGCCGAAATTCAGCAAAGTGAGTTATGGGAGATTCCTTGAAATTTTTTGCCTAGTATGGTATTGAAGGCCATCGGAGTGCAGAGATTAGCATGTCCGCCTTTGAAGCTGAAAGCCTGGGTTCGAATCCTGGCGAGAACATCAGAAAAAATTTTTCGGCGGTGGTGAAAAACACTGCACCCATCTAGAAGTCCATGTGACCTTCTCCATCGGAGTACAGAGGTTAGCATGTCCACCTATGATGCTAAACGCCTGGGTTCGAATCCTGGCGAGAATATCAGAAAAATTTTTCAGCGGTGGTGAAAGACACTGCACCCATCTAGAAGTCCATGTGACTCTCTTATTTCTAGGAATCTAACAAAACCCCTTGCCCCTGTAACCCCGTCCAGCTTGGACCCAACCAAAGGTACCCAAGAATGGCGGGTCGCTCCCAGACTCCAAAGCTCCTTCCCCGGGAAAGCAATCTCCAAGTGGTAATCAAAATTATCCGTCCGGCGTATAGTTCGTCACGTAGTCTTCCCACTCCTGCAGCCTTGCACAAAACAAACGAATGCCCGATATGCAAAGAGCGCCATGTCCCTAACTCCCTCAATCTCAAGACAGTCTTCATTGCCGCGCACTCCACGTACAAGTTTCATATAAAGTATCGCATTCAGCGCTCCTCTCGGAGCACTGTTGCTCTTCCCCACGGAGCACTTCTCCTCTTCCTCATTGCAAACTTATTCTATCCACATTTATAGATCTGCGAGATCTAAAGCAAGGCCACCGTAGCGCAGAGTTAAGCATGTCCAACTAAAAGGCTGTACGCCTGGCTGAAAGTCCTAGCGACAACATCAGAAAAATCTGCGGTGGTTATCCCCTTCTAATGCTGGCAACATTTTTAAGGTACTATGCCGTGTGAAACTTCTCTCCAAAGAGGTGTCGCACTGCGGCCCGCCGTTCGGACTCGGTGATATGTGAGAGGTTTACCACAGTTCCTTAGTGGAATGCTCATGGGCATGGTCATTGCATGGTCCAGATCAGATCATATTGTATATATTGGGTTGCCCAAAAAGTAATTGCGGATTTTTCATATAGTCGGCGTTGACAAAGTTTTTCACAGCTTGTGACTCTGTAATTGCATTCTTTCTTCTGTCAGTTAACAGCAGTTACTTTTAGCTTGCTTTAGAAAAAAAGTGTAAAAAAAGTATATTTGATTAAAGTTCGTTCTAAGTTTAATTAAAAATGCATATACTTTCTTTTAAAAAATCCGCAATTACTTTTTGGGCAACTCAATATATAACTTCTATTCAATTTGTATTGTAATTTAATACAAAATCCATAATTTTCCCCTATTCATCTCTTGGGCATTCTCATTACTACTAAACCTAGACATTTGTGTCAACTAAAATGCATTCAGGGCAGAAATTTGCCAACTGCAATTTACAATGCCTTTGCTTTGCCACACTGAATGTCTGCCAGTCTGTCCCAGGCAGTCCCTGGCGGTCACTGTGTTATTTTTTAAATTTTTTATCCAACGCCAAACAGTGTAAAATGGTTAATGTCACTTTTGTAAAATGAAAACGAGATAAAATATTTATCACAATTCTAAAAGTGTTGTGGTGTGGTGTCTATTTTTTTGCTGTCTAAATCTTTTCCCGCCATTGTGTGGCAAGTTGTCACAGAGCATTGGGTTTAGGTCGCATTTACCTAGCAGTAGTAGTAGTGGTGAAACCACTAAAAGCTCGCTTAGTAGGTATTATCATCAGGGGCGAACTCTTTATTACACCTCATGATAGTCATTTCACTTACATTAGTGGCTGCTAATGAAATGAGAGCCTCATAATAGCTTCAATGATAATAAGTGGTGATGATGATGGTGTGATTCGAGGTGTTGCTTATGGTGTCGGTGATAATAACAATGATAGTAGTAATAATGGTGCTTAATAATGATGATAATGATGCAACAACAACAACAACAACAACAACAGCGGCAACAAAAGCATGACAATTGATAATGATGCCCAGTGGTGATGACAATGATGTGATGACGAGGTGACAAACCACCATTGTAGTGTAGAACTTACACCATTTCCTGTAGAAAATTGGCAAGAACTGAGATTGAAAATGAAAATGGACCCGAAAGACTTTGGCTACACCAAGTTCTCTAACGACAGTCTTATAGCCTGCTCTTTCATTCCCTCTTACTCCGCGGGGCCATAGCGGAGTAAGGTCCGAATTAAAAGCGTGGGCGATGAATACTGTGGAACATCGAAACGGTCGGTAGGACGTTGAATCCTATGGAAGGATCCAGATCGTGAGAAGGTAAGGTCATTACTAAAAGGAAGTAAGAAGGAGATCAGTATAGCTTTCAGTTTCATTAGGGGACACATAGGACTACAAAATAGGTGCACCAAGGTATAGAAATGTGATGTTCGTGAAAATAAAGCTAACTTTAACTAGCAAAGACACAAACCCATTCAATTAGCAGAACTCTGTTACGAGTTGAGCAGAGCCATGTTAACGATTTAACAGAAAAAATTTAAAAATTAAAGACAAATAATGAACAAATTTAAAAGAAACCACAACAAAAGCACCAAATGGACCACAAACATTGCCAATTAAGTAAAAAACAAGTAAAAGCGTGCTAAGTTCGGCCGGACCGAATCTTATTGGGTTGCCCAAAAAGTAATTGCGGATTTTTATAGGGGAGTTGTATTAGGCTATAAACCGTTTCATGCCATATGTATGTTAAAGGTCATGGGAGAAGCTGTTGTACAAAATTTCAACCAAATCGGATAATTCTTGTGCTTTTTAGAGGCTCAAGAAGTCAAGACCCCAGATCGGTGTATATGACAGCTATATCAGGTTATGGACCGATTTGAACTATTCTTAGCACAGTTGTTGAATGTCATAACGAAACACCTCATGCTAAATTTCAGCTAAATCGGATAAGAATTGCGCCCTCTAGAGGCTCAAGAAGTCTAGACCCCAGATCGGTTTATATGACAGCTATATCAGGTTATGGGCCGATTTCAACGATACTCAGCACAGTTGTTGAAAGTCATAATAAAACACCTCATGCAAAATTTCAGCCAAATCGGATAGGAATTGCGCACTCTAGACGCTCAGAAGGTCAAGACCCCAGATCGGGTTATATGGCAGCTATATCAGGTTATGGACCGATTTCAACCATACTCAGCACAGTTGTTGGAAGTCATAATAAAACACCTCATGCAAAAATTTCATTCCAATCGGATAAGAATTGCGCCCTCTAGAGGCTCAAGAAGTCAAGATCCCAGATCGGTTTATATGGCAGGTACATCAGGTTATAGACCGATTTGAACCATACTCAGCACAGTTGTTGGAAGTCACAATAAAACCCCTCATGCAAAATTTCAGCCAAATAGGAGAATAATTGCGTCCTCTAAAGGCTCAAGAAGTCAAGACCCCAGTTAGGTTTATATGACAGCTATATCAGGTTATGGACCGATTTCAACCATACTCAGCACAGTTGTTGGAAATCATAATAAATCACAATTCTTATTAAATCGAATAAGAATTGTGCCCTCTAGCGGCTAAAGAAGTCAGGATCCCAGATCGGTTTATATGGCAGCTATATCCACGTCCAAAATTTCAATCAAATCGGATGAGAATTCCGCCCTCGAGAGGCTTTAAAAGTCAAAACCCAAGATCGGTTTATATGGCAGCTATATCAAAACATGGACCGATTTGGCCCATTTACAATCCCAACCGACCTACACTAATAAAAAGTATTTGAGCAAATTTTCAAGCGGCTAGCTTTACGCCTTCGAAAGTTAGCGTGCATTTGACAGACAGACGGACGGACTGACATGGCTAGATTGACTTAAAATGACATGACGATTAAGAATATATACTTTCTAGGGTCTCAGACGCATATTTCGAGGTGTTACAAACAGAATGACGAAATTAGTATACCCCCATCCTATGGTGCATAATGGACAGATCTACAACAGTAAAAAGTCCAAAGCGAAAATTGCAAAAACTGGGAAGGATGCGAGGTACCCACTTCTAGTGAAGCAAGCTCTCGATACCAACAATCTAAATCAAGAAGCAAAATATCCAAAAAGGCCACCGCATATGAGATATTTAGCATTTAAAGTTAATGTTAGAATTAACAGAATGGCCCACAGTGCTGTTAAATTGTTAGCATACCACTGCTCAGCTCGTAACAGAGTTCTGCTAATTGAATGGGTTTGTGTCTCTGCTAGTTAAAGTTAACTTTATCTTCATGGACATTAGAATGTGTAGAGCTTGTGGGGAAAATGATGAGACTTTGGAGCATTTGCAATGATATTGCCCGGTTTTCGTGTCTAACAGACATTGGCGCTTAGTTGGGATACAATACCAGACATAATTGGACTTAGGGGCATGGTATGGATTACATTTAAGGATTTTGTTGGTAGCAAAAAAATCCTGAGTTAGGCCTTTTTTTCGAGGTTACTTTTTATACCCTCCACCATAGGATGGGGGTATACTAATATCGTTATTCTGTTTGAAATATTCGTCTGAGACCCCATAAAGTATATATATTCTTGATCGTCGTGACATTTTATGTCCATCTAGCCAGGTCCGTCCGACTGTCCCCCCGTCCGTCTGTCTGTCGAAAGCACGCTAACTTTCGAAGGAGTAAGGCTAGCCGCTTGAAATTTTGCACAGATACTTCTGATTAGTGTAGGTCGGTTGGGATTGTAAATGGACCATATCGGTCCATGTTTTGATGTAGTTGCCATATAAACCGATCTTGGGTCTTGACTTCTTAACCCTATAGAGGTCGCAATTCTTAACCGATTGGAATGAAATTTTGCACGACGTGTTTTGTTATGATATCCAACAACTGTGCCAAGTATGGTTCAAATCGGTTCATAACCTGATATAGCTGCCATATAAACCGATCTTGGGTCTTGACTTCTTGAGCCTCTAGAGGGCACAATTCTTATCCGATTGGAATGAAATTTTGCATGACATATTTTATTCTTACTTTCAGCTACGGTTTCGAATAAGGTTAAAATCGGTCCGTAACCTCATACAGCTGCCATATAAACCGATCTTGGGTCTTGACTTCTTGAGCCTCTAGGGGGCGCAATTCTTATCCGATTTGGCTGAAATTTTGCAAGACGTATTTTGTTATGCTATCCAACAACTGTGCCAAGTATGGTTCAAATCGGTCCGTAACCTCATATAGCTGTCATATAAACCGATCTTGGGTCTTGACTTCTTGAGCCTCTAGAGGGCGCAATTCTTAACCGATTTGAATGAAATTTTGCATGACGTATTTTATTCTTATTTCAAACAACTGTGTCAAATAAGGTTCAAATCGGTTCATAACCTGATATAGCTGTCATATAAACCGATCTGGGATCTTGACTTCTTGAGCCTCTAGAGGTCGCAATTATTATCCGATTTGCCTGAAATTTTCAACGACGCATTCTCTCATGACCATCAACATACGTGTTTACTATGGTCTGAATTGGTCTATAGCCCGATACAGCTCCCACATAAATCGATTTTTCTATTTAACTTCTTGAGCCCCCAAAGGGCGCAATTCTTATTCGAATTGGCTAACATTGTGCACAGGTCTCCAACATGTAATTTAATTGTGGTCTAAACCGGACCATATCTTGATATCGCTGTAATAGCAGAGCAAATCTTTTCTTATGTCCGTTTTTGCCTAAGAAGAGATGCCGGGAAAAGAACTCGACAAATGCGATCCATGGTGGAGGGTATATAAGATTCGGCCCGGCTGAACTTAGCAAGCTTCTACTTGTTAGTATTTAGAGTGGATAACAAGCCGATTACTGGCTTAGTTGTATGTCCTTGGTGGCATGGGTGGATTAATATCCTCACCCCTTTTTCAACCTAACTTAGCCTAATATAGCCTGTATGTCAGTCGGGATTTTGGTATATACCAAACTTTCCACTTGACTTCTGCAGTGGAAAGATTATATCTTTTGTACCTTCCAGGGACTATTTTTACTATTTACTTACTCTACTTTAATTGGCTATGACAGAATATTTGTTCCACTAGCCGAACGTAGAATAGCGTTCCAAGCGCCTCGAGCTTCTGCGCTCATTCTAAAATCTCTGACACCCAGTTTCGAGGTGTCTCCCACAAGTTGATCTTTCCATCGGGCTTTTGGTCTCCCCGGTTTGGTACGGTGGTACACCGTGTTTGCCTTCAAAAGACTTCTTTGCTGGAGCTTCTTCAACCATTCTGACAACATGACCTAGTCAACGCAGCCGTTGTAAAGGGTGATTTTTTTGAGGTTAGGA
This sequence comes from Stomoxys calcitrans, assembly GCF_963082655.1. Lineage (NCBI taxonomy): Eukaryota > Metazoa > Arthropoda > Insecta > Diptera > Muscidae > Stomoxys > Stomoxys calcitrans. The sequence goes on along the minus strand of NC_081556.1, from coordinate 40,963,165 downwards.
TTTTCATGCATTAGTATTTGACAGATCACGTGGGATTTCAGACATGGTGTCAAAGAGAAAGATGCTCAGTATGCTTTGACATTTCATCATAATTAGACTTACTAACGAGCAACGCTTGCAAATCATTGAATTTTATTACCAAAATCAGTGTTCGGTTCGAAATGTGTTCATTCACCGTAACGTTGCGTCCAACAGCATCTTTGAAAAAATACGGTCCAATGATTCCACCAGCGTACAAACCACACCAAACAGTGCATTTTTCGGGATGCATGGGCAGTTCTTGAACGGCTTCTGGTTGCTCTTCACTCCAAATGCGGCAATTTTGCTTATTTACGTAGCCATTCAACCAGAAATGAGCCTCATCGCTGAACAAAATTTGTCAAAATATCGAACCGAACACTGATTTTGGTAATAAAATTCAATGATTTGCAAGCGTTGCTCGTTAGTAAGTCTATTCATGATGAAATGTCAAAGCATACTGAGCATCTTTCTCTTTGACACCATGTCTGAAATCCCACGTGATCTGTCAAATACTAATGCATGAAAATCCTAACCTCAAAAAAATCACCCTTTATTTTGATGCGTGTAACTATGCTATGGTCGTCATACACCTCGTACAGCTAGTGGTTCATACATCGCCTATATTCTCCACTAACGCAAACTGGTGCATATATTTTACGAAGAATCTTTCTCTCAAATACTCCAAGCACTGCTTCATCTGCTTTCACAAGTACCCATGCCTCAGAACCATATATCAAACACGGGTTGTATCAGTATCTCATAGAGTGTAATCTTCGTCGGTCGAGAGGTGGTCTTGTTTCTAAACTGTTATTCTTCGCTTTATCTCAAAACTGGTGTCATTCGTTTCGGTTACGGCAGTGCCGAGGTAGATAAAGTTACTGACTGTCTCAAAGTTGTGGTTCCCAACTTTCTCCATTTTCTCTATCCGCTCGGGACTACACTTGATTTGGTGAAATGTTTTCACCCATTCTACATCTCATACAACTACGATTCCATCAATGCTCTAAGGCTGAGTTGGTAGCGTTCTTAGATTACCTGTGTGGGGGTCGTGGGTTCGATTCCTACAAAGTCATGGTAAGTCGCTTAATTGGTTTCACAATGGACTAGAGTGGTTTAAGTGAATCAATTCGGGAATAGACTGCCACTTTAATCTAATCTATCGTCTCTCTAGGTTAGGTTAGGTTAGGTTTAAGTGGCTGTCTGCCATCAGACTCACTTCGACGCTTTCGTCCATTGTGATACCACAGGAACCGAAGAAGGAAGATGCTTTCTAGTTACTACCGTTGAACCATTCAGATCGCTTTAAAAAGCCCTAGAACTTGCGAAAGTTCACATCCGCTAAATCAGAGAGGTTCTTAAAGAAATGAGAACCTAAAGAGGAACTCCTTCTGAGTGCTAGTGCGGGACACACACGCAGAAGGTGTTCTATAGACTCTTCTTCCTCGATGTCCTCACAGCTTCTGCAAAAGTCGTTGCTGGCAACCTGCAGTCTGTCAGCATGTTTTCCGACTAGACAGTGAACTGTCATGACGGACACAATGACTGAGATGTCTGTTCTAGCCAATGATGGAAAGATTTGAAGACCTTAAGCCATCTTAACCTTCCCTACAGCGTTGTATGGCTTTGCTGTTGGCCTTTGGAAATCGGCTATCAAAATTTTGGAATTTATTTGGGAAACAGTGTAGTGCAGTAAATGATTTTTTTTTTGCATGTTGTTGAGATTATTTGATTAGATGATGATCATTTGTTGACTCGTTTAAATGTTTAAACTAATGTTGTTTATGTTCCTCTTGTTGGCATTTCTTTCAGCTTCGATTGTGTTTTGTTCTGCTTTGCCCGCCAGCGGCGATCTCTTGGGGCTTGTTTTCTTTTTTTTACAATTTTAGATATAATTCTGTTTTTTTTTTGCACACTTAACACATTGTAATAATTGTTACTATGCTTGTGTGTGTGTGTGTGTGTGTGTATTATGATTTTGTATTAATTTTTGCAACAATTTTTTACTTTATGCTAAAAGGTAGACTGTTGAAAAATAATGCCAAAAGAATGTTCAAATGAAGATTTTTGTCAGACATATTCGTATACTCGTAAGACGGTATTCGAAACGTTTCAAACTTTTCAGTCAATGATAATTCAAAGAACCACCAACTTGGTTCGGCATGACCGAATCTTGGGAGGCCACCACCATGGGCATATGTGTGATTTATGTACAAAATTTCAACCAAAAGCTTAAAATTTCTTGGCCATAGAATACCAATCAAGAGATAGTCTTGTGTAGGAGCTATGTCAGGTTATAGTCCGATTTGGACCATACTTGCCACGACTATTGGAAGTCATAATAGAATAGTTCGTGCGAAATTTCACCCAAATCAGACAATAATTGCGACTTCCAAATCGGACGATCTGTTTACGTGGGAGCTCAATCAGGTTATGAGGCGATTTAGTTGAACTTGGCACAACTGCGGCTTCCAGCGGCTCAAGAGGTCAAATCGGTTTATCGGGGAGCTATATCAGGTTATAGGCCGAGTTGGACCATACTTACCGCGAATGTTGGCAGTCATAACAGAATACTACGTACAATTTCGGCCAACAATTGCGACTTCTAGGCGATTGGAAGATCGGTTTATATGGGAGCCATAACAGGTTAAGAACCAATTTGAAACATATTTGGCATGATTTTTGGAAGTCGTAGCAAAACGTTAAGTGCAAAATGTCAGCCAAATCGGGAGATCGGTTTTTATGGCAGCTTTATCAGGTTGTTGACTAATTTAAGACATACATGGCACGGTTGTATGAAGTCATGAAAAAAACGCCACGTATAAAATTTCAGCTAAAATGGATATGAATTGCGCCCCCTATAGTCTCTAGAAGTGAGATCGAAAGATCGAACTATAAGACAGCTACATAAGGTTATGAACCAATTTGGATAATGCTTGGGACAGCTGTTAGTAGTTAAAACAAAAAAACCCTTATGAAAATTTTCAGCCAAATCGTAAAAAAAACTGCATTCTCTAGAGGCTTAGCATGTAAAGATACGAGATCGGTTTATATGAGAGCTTTACCAAAACTTGGACTAATATGGTCCATTTACAATCCCAATCGACATAGACTATTTAAGTGCCTAGCTTTACTTTTTCACAAGTTAGAGTGCTTTCGACAGACGGGCAGACAGACGGAAAATCAAGAAAATCCAAAATATTAATTAGCTGAAATTTTGCAAGAAGTGTTTTGTTGTTCAAGCGAAACAGTCCCCACATAACCAACTATGCGGAAGAAACCGGCGGCAATTTGCTTGGATGTGCTTCTTCCACGAACAACTTTCATTGGAATTGGCTCCTCTTCCAAGAAGCACACCCTCGATAGTAGTTCTGTTTCCGGCCTACATCCACAATTCGCTTATAAACGAGTTTTCAAGCACTGCGATCGTATTTTTTCCAAATTTCTTCAAACTAATCGCCACGAGCCTCTTTTTCAGCGATTCTGCGGAACCCAACGAGAACAAACCTTTTTGTTTACTTTTGAGCGCTCAAATAAAAGAAGAAAACTAAACACCATGGCGGCTTAAAACTTGATTGAGAAGGCCACTTCTTATGAAAATTTTTATTTTCCATTTATATGTCAGAGGTCGGATTATTTTGCAACCGCACTCGTAAAATACGATTCTTCTACGACCGCTCTCGTTATTTACGGTTCTTCTCTAAAAGGCATCTCCCTTCTTCGGTTCCTGTGTTATCACAACAAAAACTAAATTAATCTTATTGTGCTCGCTGTGACTACCCTACAAAAATTTTTCATAATTTTAGAAGAGTGTGCATCCCCGCGATGCGTAAAACAATCTTCTGGAAGATTTTTACGCAATTGCTCGTCGGTATTAGACGCGAAACACTCTGCTTTAATATCATTGGACAATCCATTGCGTGTGCGGAAGTTTTAGCAACTCTCTGCGACTATTCTCCTACAATCCATTGCGTTATAATCTTCCGTATGACTCGTGTAACACTCTCCTAGGTTATCAATGGGCAATGTGTGTGCGGAAGATTTAGCAACTCTTCGCGACGATTATTACCCAACCCATTGCGTTATACTCGTTCAGAGATGTGTTTGTTAATAATCTGAGTTAACTTTTCGCATTTAGGTGCGTTTAGAAGTTGTATTGAATTATGTTATTCGATGTTTTGAGTCACAACATCAAACAGAATTCTCACTTGGCTTATATGAAGATTGGTACTTATATGACGTGTAATACAAACATTTTTTTGCTCAGGCTTTGTTCCTTTTGCTAAGAGAGGATATGTTTTTTAGGGTTCTCACGGACAACCTTTAGAGAAGAACTGGCACATTTGCAAATGAAATTCGCAAAGAAGATAGGAAATAAAATTAAATAAAAAAAAAAAAACAAAATTATTTTTTTAGTTTTTTAAAGAAGAACTGGTAAATGCACTGGACTTCTGGCTGTTCATTATGGTACCATTATCAAAGTATTCTTTGATAGAAATAATTGTTAAGAGCAACCTATTGATAACATAATTATAAGCCACATATTTGTAATTGAAATTCGAAAGGAAGATGGGAAATAAAATTAAATTAAGAAAAATTTTTTTTTTGGTTTTTTCGTAGTTGTTACGTTTTTGATGAATAACTTATCTTGATAAGCGTTTTTAAATCTTCTAAGCTAATGACTCACAATATTTAATAACACCTATTTGTTACTCGTCCAGGCCAGTAATGTAAAATTCTTCTAGAAGAGTATTTCATTGATCTTCCAAAATACTCATTTGTTACTCGCCCACACGATCCTTGCTCGATTCTTAGATCTTCTGACTTACTTTTTACCAACTCATATGGAAGATTTGCGCAACACTCTTCCAGAAGATTTGCCTGCAAGATACAACTTCTCACGGCGGGGAATCATTTACGACTCTTAGACGAGCTGGTACGCAATCTCAACCTTCTTCTAGAAGATTCGCGGAAGATTGTTTGGCGATCACCAATTTTGGGAAGGTAATATCATCTATAATACTTTGAAGGTTTTGATTCTACCTTTAAGGTTAGAATTTAAAATGTTTTCAAAATTTTACACAATTTTCAAAGTAAATAACAATTCAAAGTACTCGGCAGCCCCCAGGTTAAGCAAGTACAGTGTATATTACACAGTGTTTATAACTGTTATATGACTTTCACCTAGAAATAACCTTATAAGCAATTTTAAATGGTGTTTTTATTAATTGAGAACAAATAAATTATTCTAATTCGCATTTATACCACATTAATTTTCTTAAAGGCCTTCACTTCAAATAAATTACTGTGCTAAGTTACATTGTATAGTACGAAAGTTAAAAAATAATGATAATATCAAGTCCAGCTATACATAAAAACTCAATGTAATTAAAAAACTTTACTGTGAAAAGGGTCTAAAGTTTAAAAAAACAAACTTAGCAGTTTATTTACTAAGTAATAAACAATACCTTAACAAACAAGTAGAAAGGCGTCAGTTCGGCTGGGCCAAACTTTGGATATCCACCACCTCGGGTCTATATGTGAACCCTCTTTCATCATTATCTGGTAAAAAAAGTGCATAATTTATGCCCCCATAGCAGCTACTTCGAAATATGATCCGTTTTGTCCGAAATTCGACACGGCCCCAATGATAAGGGGCCTGCTTTTTTATAGTCCAGTCCGAAAGGCGTGCTGCAGGGCGACACCTCTTTGGGAATAAGTTTTAACATGGCATAGTACCTCAAAAATGTTGCCAGCATTAGGAGGGGATAACCACCTCTGAAATTTTTTTTCGGATTTTTATGCCAGGATTCGAATCTAGGCTTTCAGTGCCATAAGCGGACATGTTAACCTGTTAACCTCTGCGGTACGATGACCTCCACCACAACCTACATCAATAAAAAACAATTTTGCCCATAACCATTCCATTAAGGATAAATGGGGATACTTCTCTCATGTCAGTGGGTGCTATGGAACTCAAATGTTTAGCTAAAGACTTTTTACTGCCTCATGCTAACGGCATGTCACAGAGCGACAACACTTTATTAGAGAAGTTTTACATCAATAAGAAATATCTGTATAAAATTGAACTTCTTGAGCTTGGACAAGAATTTGTTTAGAAATTTGTGTACTTACCTTCTTTTTTAACTGCTGGTGTTGTTGTTGAGTTATGATAATGAATTAGAAGGTGTTGTCTTTTTAAGATAAATACTCTGTGCGAAATTTGTTTTTTTTTAAGAGAACCCTCTTTCAAAGTTTTTTATGCTGTTTATTTTTGGTAAATGTGTGTTTTTTTTTTGAATGATCACTTCAGCAGATTTTTTACATTTATTTATAGTTTACATATTTTATTGCTGCAAAATAGAGAATATATTGAAATTTAATTGTTATGTTTTGGTTAAAACACTTCATCATTTACTTCAATTTAATTTATTTACTATTGTTCTTGTTTCATTTAATTCCATTTCAATTTAATTATCTCTCAAATCTCATTTTATTTCATGTTTTTTCTGTCACTTTACAACACTGCATTTTTAGGGAGTCCTGTTTTTCGTTACTACACAACTCACTGCTCCTCTTCTCTTTTTGATGTCAACAACAACAACATCATCTGTTAAACGAATCATAAACAACATTAACCGTTATGTACTGGGCAAAATAAGCAGCTCTTTTTTAGTTGTTATTGTTGTAAGAGAGGGAATAGGTTGTATGGTTGTTGTTGTGTTTAGTTGCTGTTGCTGCTATTGCCACAGATGATGATGATTTCCGCTAGTATTGGCTCAGAACTAAAAACATTCCTCTTACATATGTACAACATAACGAAAGAGTGGCTGTGTGTCTATGTATGTGTTGTATTTGGTGTGTGAGCATTGCCGAGTCAGTCTACTCTATATATACAAGAAGGTATTTAGCGAAAAAAGAAACACAACAAAAACAACAGCACCACCACGGAATTTTATTTTATATAGAAGAAGAAGAAAGAACAACAAAAACAAGAATTGTACGCGCGCATCACAGTGCTCACTCACAACGCGCGAACCGAGTGCATTGTGATTGGTTGGTTTGGTTGTTGGCCGACGATGAAGACGGAGACGACAACGACAACTACGCGATGATGATAATCATGAAGATGATGATGATGATGGCTATGTGGTTGTTGTTGTAGTTGCCTTTGCTCGCTATTCTGTTTTGGCATTACTTGCTTTCTGGCTGCGTTGTTGTAAATAAGTTTTATGCGAAATTAAAACAACCAACAACAACAAAAATTATTCACATTTAAATCCCAGAGAGTAATAAGAGAGAGCATAGTTTTGTTTTAGTTGTTGTTCTTGTTATTATTAACGTTTTTCCTTGCACTGCCTGCTAACTTTTAGTTTGTCAATTTTTCATGAGTTGTTTTATTTAATTGATTTTTAATAACGTACGTTTCGTGGGGTTTTTTATTTTCTTTTATTTTGTATATAGTTTTGGGAGATTTCTTTTTCTTGTTGTTGTTTTTTTTTTGCGTTTTGCTTTTATGCTGGTAGTTGTGCGCTGTTTTTATTTCAAAAAATTGCTCCAGTAAAATTAATTATAAACCATGTCACACAAAAGTAATTTATCAATCAAAAGTTAAGACATTTATTTCAAACCCAAAAAAGTAACGAAACTCTCGCATAGCCGCTCACGCACACACACACACACACAGGCATACTAACAGCATGACAGAAAACAGTTGGCGCTCTGGTTTACTGTTAAACAGTTACAGCTAAATACTTCACACTCTCACATGCAGTTGGCCAGCACATGGTCACATAATGCCGTTTATTGGTTTTTTTTTTTTTTTGTAGGGGGCCTAGGAAGTCATGCTTTTTCCAAATATTCGTAAACGGTCAACTTTTTGCAAAACACAGCTAACCTAAAAGGCGCTAAAGTGATTATAATCGAAGACAGTAGACTTTTTGCCACAGAATGGCTTACACTGATGGAAAAATTACGGTACTTTGCCAATACCGTATGGTATTATTTTGTTGGCGTCATTGGCAAAGATTTATAATACCATTTGGTATCAATTCAATACCAGTCAAAGCAAGCTATAAAGAAATGACGGCTTCACATATATATTCTTGTCATAGCGGCAAAAGTGTTGTTGAGCTTTGTGCTTAAATATTGTCATCATTATAAAATATTTGTTAAAACAATAAATAAAATGTTTTAATACAATTTGAGTGCGCAAAAACTTGTTCAAATACTCGAAAACGGTGAAAATGGAAATTGTACAAATTCTTAGGACATTTTAAATCCAAAACCTGATAGTCTATTGTGTGGAGAACGATGCTGTGTTGGTGCATTCATATGAAAACCACTTCTGGGAATCAATGGATTACATATCCAATTGCTAAATACAAAGAATTGACGTTGCTAAATACAAAGAATTGACAAAATAAAATTAGATAAAATTATTTTCAATGTTTTTATTTGGTTCATTAGTTGGTGGAATACCCAAAAACGGTTTGCTACTAAAACCAATAACTCTCTGGTGTTAAAACCAATAACAGATTAGTATTAAAAACAATAGCAGTTTGGTAATAAGGCTAGTACCAAACGGTGCTAATTTTTTGGGCAACCCAATATATGGTGCTGTGATACTGTGGACAATACTTTAAAAATTCAACAACTGTTCTTTACTCAGGATACATATGTAGGTAGGCTTGGATAAACCTCTGAGTTGAAGAGCGTAAGTGTACTTAATGTACAAATTTTCAGCCACAAGGAGTTCAACTTCAGGGAATAGGACCTCTAGAAGTCAAATCTGGATATCGGCTTATGTGGGGCCTATATCCATTTGCAATCCCCAACGACCTTTATCAGAAGTATCATTGAAAAATTTTAAGCAAATATTTTCAGTCGTTCAAACTTTATTGAGATTTCGATAAATGGACTAAATCGAGCATTTACCGACCGTCCTAGGCAACACAGTACATTAAGTCTCATTAGTACGTTTAACTTGCTTCTAGACGCTAAAATTTAGATTTTTTTTTTTTTTGGGTTTCTGGAAAACTTTAACTTCTTTGAAATATTTTCATATGAAATTTAAGGTTTTTTCTATACAATACCAACAGGTCAATTGTTTGCACCTAGGACGAACCTACGAATTGTTCATCGGAGGCATTTGTTGCTAGAGTGGTACAGTACTTTTTGATAAAAAGTACTATAGAACCGATTCCTACGGTATCCCTGGTAATATAAACTATACGGCTAGGTGGGATTTGGGATGTACTCTAAGGATCTAGAACTGGTCATATCGAAAAGGTTACCCGACAACTTCAGTGTCTATCAAACGGAGATCCTTGCAGTTATAGAAGTGTTGGAATGGCTAAGATATAATGTCATAACTGCGATTGGCATAAATATCTTTTCAGACAGTCATTAAATCCCTGGAGAAAGTATTTCTAAACACAAAAACCGCCCTCGAATGTCGCAGATCTCTCAGCGCGATGGCTGAACCGTTCAAATTCACCAGTTCTGGTTGCCGGGCCACAGAGATATCCCAGGGTATAGTAAAGCGGACGAACTTGCGAGACTAGGAACTACTGACAGATTCCAGTAGTTCCTAGTCTCGCAAGTTCGGGTATACCTCTAGCGACTTGTAAGCAAAGTTTTCAGGACCAGAACCGAAGGACAACGAATAGATAAATGGTCACAAAGAGGTCCAAAACTATGTGGCCCAATCTAGACTTGAAGAGATGCACCGTTTTGCTGTCACTGGCTAGAACAGACGTGTCCGTCATTGTGTCCGTCATGACAGGTCACTGTCTAATCGGAAAACATGCTGACAGACTGAAGGTTGCCAGCAACGACTTTTGCAGAAAGTGTGAGGATATCGGAGAAGAAGAGACTATGGAACACTTTCTATGTGTGTGTCCACTTTAGATCCCCATTTCTTTGAGAACCTACATATCTGATTTAGCGGATGTGAATGAACATGAGGAACTCAGGTTTGTTACGGACTATCCATTCACCCCAACTAGCCGTTGGCAGGAATATATATACATTACTCTAATCGTGTCCGTCCGTGTTATATGTATCAGCTCACTCGTGATGGGAAAACATGTTGATACCCAGTAGATTTATTTTTCAGTGAGATCTTTTTTCTTAAAGTCGATTGCCCTCTTCTCATTTGGATTGTTCCATTTTGTATAAAAGAACTACCTATTACGTTTTAAAGGGGATATTAAACATATAAAGGGGCGATTGGAAATCTTCAGATTAGATAAAAATTGTCTTATAAAGCTAGGTAAGGTCTATTGCGAGACCACAATAGCGACAGACTTAGGCCTGTGGTGGGAATCAAACCCACTAGCCTCGTTTTGGCAATCAGAGCAGGCTACCAACTCGGCTACCAGAGCGCCCAAAGGTAACAACGATCAAAAATTCAATTAGAAAAATCTGTTTATATGGGAGCTATGTATGTTTATAGGGGTTATGATGGTACCCATAATGGGACACCTCATACATAAAAACTATTGGGTTGCCCAAAAAGTAATTGCGGATTTTTTAAAAGAAATTAAATGCATTTTTAATAAAACTTAGAATGAACTTTAATCAAATTTACTTTTTTACTCTTTTTTTTAAAGCAAGCTAAAAGCAACAGCTGATAACTGACAGAAGAAAGAATGCAATTACAGAGTCACAAACTGTGAAAAAATTTTTCAACGCCGACTATATGAAAAATCCGCAATTACTTTTTGGGCAACCCAATATTAGCCAAATTGATCGATAATTGCGGCTTATAGAAGTTTAAGAAATCAAATTAGAAGAGCAATATATAAATAGAAACCGATTTACACTATTTAAAGCGAATGACTTGATTTGTTTCCTTAATCGATTCGAAATGTCATATAATCTGAATTATTAAACTTAACTTGAGCAGGGCTACCTATTACGTTTTGAACTTGAGTAGGGCTACCTATTACGTTTTGAATACAAATATAATGAAACGAATTAGCTAGAGCGTTATATTAGTTTCATCCATTTTTCATAGGATAATGAATACAATATTACTGAACACCATGTAGGTATGACAGAATATTAAATTCTAGTTTAAAGCCATCCCATCGATCAAAGATAGAGGTTCCAAATTTTTATGCTTTAAAAAATTCGAATACTTTTTTAAGGACATTCAAGTATTTTAAGTTATTTGTTAAATTAGTTTTTATACATCCCTTTAATTGAAATTTTAGAGTTGGAATTTTGCCGACGGGAATTGTATGTCTGAGCAATTTTTTGATTTTAAACGGTTAGTAAAGCTGCATCTTATTACGGAGCCCAACGTAGTGCAGAGAGCATAACCAGGCCTTAAATCTAACCAACGTAGGTTAGCATGTTAGCCTATGATGCTGAACGCCTGGGTTCGTATCGCGGCGGGACCATCAGAAAAAAAATCAGCAGCGGTTGTCCCCTACTAATGCTAACAACATATACGAGGTACTATGCCATGTAAAAACCTCTCTCCAAAGAGGTGTCGCACTGCGGCACGCCGTTAGAACTCGGCTATAAAAAGGAGGCCCTCAATCATTGAGGTTAACTGCACTGCATTGGTATGTGAGAAATTTGCCCCTGTTCCTTAGTGAGATGTTCATGGACAAAATTTGCATTACTTCTTTTTACGAGTAACAATTTAATTGCAAATCACTTTTTCCAAAAGATCTATGTACATGAGTTATTATACTCTCCTCTATATCCGAAGATTCACCAAATGAGTTAAAGGATCAGCCGACATACATAAGTTTTTAACAGCACTTATCATTGAGGATTCGAAATTATTTTGTTTTTAGATTTAAGGCCTGGTTATGCTCTTGTAAACATACCGTAAATGTAGGAAAACGTGTCAGTTAACGATTACCGAACGTCTGTCGACCGTAACCAGGAAAGTAGAATTCACTAAAAACAAAATTTTACGCTCCGTTCTCGAGTCAGCTGATAAAATTTGAAGTTTGAAGATATTTCAAAACCAAAGATGTATGTTGAGAAAACTGTCATTTTTCTATTCTACGATTTCTCTGTGGAATTTATTGTTAAAAATTAAGGTTGGTGGGCTACCCACACCATGAAAAGATGGCCAATCGGATCTGTTGTGAAAAGTAAATGAAAAAGTAAGACATATGTGATAACAAGAAGAGAGTAGGAGGCACCAATACGGCGCTGTTGTGTCCGCTAATCTATGGTAGCACTACTGGGATCTATTCAGGGATTCCACACACTCCGCCAATCACTTTGACCTCACCGTACTAGAGCTCACGGCCTTGAGGGCCGCCATATACACATACTGATTTCGACCCGGAACGAAATGATTATAGCCACGACATCAGTTGAAACTCTGAGCTCCAATTTGTTTGTTGCGGTTAGTGGAATGCTTCGTATACGGAGTAGCTGCAATTGCAGTCGCGGATAATCAACGGTAGCGAAGGGCAGCAACGGCTCTTGCTTAAATACTGAGTGCCTGTGATAGTCGATGTGACTAGGCGATCGATTGGCGTCTTTTAACAGTCAATGGCCATAAGGTTCTCGCGGCGATTGGTCCGGTCCTGTGGACCGGAACGAGTTTGACGAGAATCGCTACAACAACTGATTTCGGCAAGTATAAATCCCTTCCCAACATTTTTTTTGCGTCTATCGTTATGGCACATAGCTCTCCCTGAAATGTTGTGTATGTCGTAGTACATCCCCAATCCAGTCCATTTCTCCTGAAACCCTCCTTAGTCTGCCCACCGCATCCATAGTGTCCAGAAGGGAACCTTGGCCGTATTCTGTACGCCCGTGCTGCCTAGGGCGACCCATCTCCTCGTTGTTTAATGGCCTCTCAATATTCGAGAAGGCCGCCATCGGGTATTCCTGCAGATGGAGAGACGTCTCAACTTCTCGCATCACTGCGTGAAGGGTCGTCTTCTCCTACCTGTCCCTGAGTTATGCCTGAAGTGCTTCGAAGTCAGACCCATTCTCACCTTCAAGTCCTTTATTCTTTGTTTACCTTTTCGTGTGGCATTTTTAAGCCCCACATTTTGACATTCTCAATGATTATGGGACTTTTTTCCTTTTTGTTTTCGGCAGGTGAGGTAACATTCTTTTAGTGAATATCGAATTTATGGGAAATATACGAATATCATCATTGCGCTTGTAACACCTCGAAATATGGCTATACAACCATTCATTGAATCCTACTCCTATTTTGTGACAACTCAAAGTCCGCCTGTCTGTTGAAAACATGACATCTATGGTTCCTACTGCCATCGGTTTTATATATAGGAGCGATCCAGCCTTATCAGAGGCTGGTCAAAAACCCCAATTCTCTTCCAGTTCAGTGTGGCTACAACGACAAGCTAAGCCAGCTCCTCATCTGCAGATCTTTGATTTACCTGGCAATCGTCTAAGGACCGATTCAATATTTCTGCCAAAAAAAACAGCAAAAAGTGATTTTATTCCAAATTTTCTATATAATTACTCTTTTAATGGCTTAAGTGCGAATTTTATTCAATGGTCAGAAATATATGGAAAGCAATCAAAAGTTTAACATAAATTTATTAGCCACGAATCAATGAATATCAAATGCAAGTCTAGCGACAGTAGTCAAACTCACACAAACGCTGATTTTTGTGCAAAAAAATATGTGAATGCATATCATTCTCAAGGACCAATTTCGCGGCAGATGGTAAAATCGGATCACTGTCCCTTTTTTGCCGTTCAACACATTAAAGATAAGTGCGTACGTCTTTAATGCCACAAAATTAGTCCAAAACATGTTTTCGCAGCTAAGTGAAAATTACTGTAACGGTCGACGATAAAATTGGACGAGAATTGCGCCCTCTGGAGGCTCAACAATTCAATACCCAAGATCGGTTTATATGTCAACTTTATCAAAACATGGACCGATATGACCCATTTACTATCCCAACCTACCTACACCAATAAAAAGCAAAAAATTTCAAGCGCCTAGTTTTACTTCTAAAGTTAGCGTGCTTTCGACAGACGGACGGACGGACATGGCTAGATCGAATTAAAATGTCTTAACGATCATAATTTATGGGACGCATATTTCGAGGTGTTACAAACAGAATGACGAAATTAGTATACCCCCATCCTATGGTGGAGGGTATAATTACCTAAAACCATACATTTGGGCACCGAGAGAAGAGTACTCTCTTCTCATTAGTCACATCAAAAGATCAGTTAGGGATATACAGGCATTTTAAGTTATAAGAAAGTATATTGAATCGAAATATATATGGCCATCAGAGCAAGAGGAATCTAAAGGATCGTCTCCAAACTAAAAATACATAAATTTTACTTTATAAGTTAACATTTAACAAATACCACGTATTGTTGTGGTTTTGGTGGAATTATATCTGAGATAATCATCAATCTTAGGCCATTTCCTCGATTATATACAAACTTGATATGATTTGCTAAAAATTGTCTATGGTTTAGATTAAATTAGGGTTAGATATATTCAACCAAAGAGGACAGCTTCTAATAGTCCAGTTCGACAGGAGGTCCCTTATTATTGAGCAAAAACTGGAATCGGACAGTACTCATAGATATGTGAAAAATTTGTTTCAGCTATGGTTAAACGGTAAAGTTCAATAGTTCTGTGATATTAGCATATAAGTTTGAAGCACTGTGATTTTATATTTCTTATTTCTATTGAAATTATTATTTTTAAACTATAGGATGGGGGTATATTAATCTAGTCATTCTGTTTGTAACACCACGAAATATTGATCGAGGACCCCATAAAGTATATATTGGGTTGCCCAAAAAGTAATTGCGAATTTTTCATATCGTCGGCGTTGACAAATTTTTTCACAGCTTGTGACTCTGTATAGCATTCTTTCTGCTGTCAGTTATCAGCTTTTACTTTTAGCTTGCTTTAGAAAAAAAGTGTAAAAAAAGTATATTTGATTAAAGTTCATTCTAATTTTTCTTTTAAAAGGCATTTACTTTCTTTTAAAAAATCCGCAATTACTTTTTGGGCAACCCAATATATTTTTGATTATCACGAATTGTGATTCAAACTAGCCTTGTCCGTCCGTCTGTCGAAAACACGATAGCGGTCGAACGCGTAGATCTAGCCATTTGAAATTTTGCACCGATACTTTATATTGATGTAGGTTGTTGGGGATTGCAAATGGGCCATATCGGATCTCCCGATATGACTTCTTGAGCCCTTACAAGCAGCAATTTTTGTTCGATTTGTCTGAAATTTTGCGTGTGGTGGTTTGTTATGACTTCCAACAACTATACCCGGTAAGGTCCATATGGGTCTATAACCCGATATTGTTCCCATATAATACGATCTCCAAATTTTACTTCTTGAGTGCCTGGGAGCCGCAAATTTTGTCCGATTTGGCTGTAATTTGCTTGAAGTGTTTTGTTATAACTTCCAACAACTGTGCTAAGTAATGTCCAAATCGGTCTATAACCTAATATAGCTCCCATATAAACTGATCTTCCGTACTGACATCTTCAGCCCCTGCAAGCCACATTTTTTGATCGATTTGGCTGAAATTTTGCATATAGTGTTTTTTTGTGACTTCCAACAACTGTGCTTACTACGGTACGAACCGGTCTATAACCTAATATAGCTCCCATATAAATCGATCTCCTGATTTGACATCTTGAGCCCCTGGATATCGCAATTTTTGTCCAATTTAGCTAACATTTTGCATATTGTGTTCTGTAATGGCTTCCAACAACTGTGCCAAGTACGGTTGAAATCGGTCTATAACATGGTATAGCTCCCTCGATTATCCTTGTTCGGTTCCTAGAAGCTTTAATTTTTGCTTTAACAGAAGTTTGGTATGTAGAATAAAATTCAATTCAATTCAATTACATTTTTGGGTCTTCCAGCGTTCTTATGATAGGAGGCCAATGGCCTGCTGTCGTCATAGGTTCTATCACACTTTGAACTGTCTGTCAAAAAATTCACGCAAAGATTTATTTTCTAAATAAAGGGTGATTTTTTTGAGGTTAGGATTTTCATGCATTAGTATTTGACAGATCACGTGGGATTTCAGACATGGTGTCAAAGAGAAAGATGCTCAGTATGCTTTGACATTTCATCATGAATAGACTTACTAACGAGCAACGCTTGCAAATCATTTTCAGTGAATGGGCCCTAGAAAAGTTGGCAGAAAATCCGCTTTTTTATCGACAAATTTTGTTCAGCGATGAGGCTCATTTCTGGTTGAATGGCTACGTAAATAAGCAAAATTGCCGCATTTGGAGTGAAGAGCAACCAGAAGCCGTTCAAGAACTGCCCATGCATCCCGAAAAATGCACTGTTTGGTGTGGTTTGTACGCTGGTGGAATCATTGGACCGTATTTTTTCAAAGATGCTGTTGGACGCAACGTTACGGTGAATGAACACATTTCGAACCGAACACTGATTTTGGTAATAAAATTCAATGATTTGCAAGCGTTGCTCGTTAGTAAGTCTATTCATGATGAAATGTCAAAGCATACTGAGCATCTTTCTCTTTGACACCATGTCTGAAATCCCACGTGATCTGTCAAATACTAATGCATGAAAATCCTAACCTCAAAAAAATCACCCTTTAGATTTAAATTTCAAAGAACCAAAGATATATCGGCACTTCATACCATTTGGTCTATCTCAGAGCTCACCAAATCTGCCCCAGATGCAGCCATGCACCCCCAAATCAATTTTCGCAACCATACTTTGTCAGTTGGGATAAGGCTGTTTATTCTCATTTAATTTATTATTATGCGGTAGCCCGCAGCTGAGCTTCTCGTGACAGCAATGAACACCACACAGATCGGACCTCAATGTTCCAGCCTGTGTGGTAAAATTGCAAATTTTGCTCATGAACATTCCACTAAAGAACAAGGGCGAACTTCTCACATATCAATGAGTGCAGCCCGATTCAAGTTTAAGCTCAATGATAAGGTGCCTCCCTTTTATAGCCGAGTCCGAACGGCGTGCCGCAGAGCGACACCTCTTTAGAGAGAAGTTTTACCTCACAAATGTTGCCATCATTAGGAGGGGAAAACCACCGCTGAATATTTTTTTTTGTTTTCTGAAGGTCTCGCCAAAATTCGAACCCAGGCGGACATGCTAACCTCTGCGCTACGGTGGCCTCCTTTCTTGTCGGACAGTGTTGACTTTTCTACAAACGTCCAAAGAAAATGTATTTCGATAAGACTTCCCGAAATGAATCGAGGTAAAGTTTAGAGAATTCCAGTCGTGTTTGGTGCCTTGATTTTAGAAATTTTGGAATCGATGAACAAATGAAGGTTGTGTAGGTATTGGGTTGCCCAAAAAGTAATTGCGGATTTTTTAAAAGAAAGTAGGTGCATTTTTAATAAAACTTAGAGTGAACTTTAATCAAATATACTTTTTTTCTAAAGCAAGCTAAAAGTAACAGCTGATAACTGACGGACGAAAGAATGCAATCACAGAGTCACAAGCTGTGAAAAAATTTGTCAACGCCGACTATATGAGAAATCCGCAATTACTTTTTGGGCAACCCAATAGTTCCTTATAGTTTGATGAATCACATTTTTATTGGCGAATTTCTTAATCTGTTCGGAGATTTTTCAAGCCGTTTTTCTTAGATTTTCCACCACATACTTTATTACACTACGCTTCTATTGAAAAAATAATGTTTTGGTTCTTTCAGCGTTCTTATGAGTGCAAACCAATTGACTACCATATTTTCATCACTTTTTGAACTATTTGCCAACAAATTCACGCAAAGATTTATTTTCTATATAGATGTAAGTTTCAAAGATCCAAATATAAGTAACTGACTAAAAATAATATCACATCCACACAATGTGCACTGTTTTTCGCACTTTTCTTTCTTCTTCATTTTTTAGGTTTCCGCGTACCAAATCTTATAGCCACGGATCAAAAAATTTTGTTTTTTTGGAAGTGAATTGAGTTTATTATCAGATACCACACAGCAAAGGTAGAAAAATGCTAGACAATGAGCGCCTTGTTAGACTTCAAAACTGTATAAAGGATATACGAAGAACTTTGTTAGTCACTGTATGCCTAATCTGGTAGTAGACCTATACTTAGTGGTACGGTAGTTTTGACTTTGAAAAAAAAAGAATTTCACTCATTTTGTGGCAGTAAAATGAAATTCGCCCTTATCTTTAATATATTTAATGGCCAAAAAGTCACAGTTATCAGATTCTGATACCTGCCAAAGAATTATCTCTTAAGTGTAATATACAGTCACGCTTTTCTTCTGTTTTTGGTGTAAGTATGAGTAAGAAAACCAGTTTTCTTCTTTTCCTCACAAAATAGTGCAGCACAAAATATATTTTTGGCGAAAAAAATGATATTTTTCCAAATATTGTTGTTGGTTAAATGAAATTCGCACTTAAACGATTGGCCGTTAAAAGAATAACTTTTATCTAAAGTTGGAAAGAAATTCACTGTTTAAGGTTTTGTGCACAAATATCAAATTCGCCAATCAAACGATTGGCTGGTAAGGCAAAATTACTGTTTAACAAATGGTAAAATGAGATTAGGACAATAAATGGATCTTTCGCAGCCCGTAGAGCCAAGGGAGTAACTCAGCTATAACCAACTAAAATTTCGTACAGATATCTCTACCCGTTCAGGCCACCGTAACGCAGAGGTTAGCATGTCCGCCCATGACGCTGAATGCCTGGATTCGAATTCTGGCGGACTGCACTCATAAAGGGTGATTTTTTGAGGTTAGGATTTTCATGCATTAGTATTTGACAGATCACGTGGGATTTCAGACATGGTGTCAAAGAGAAAGATGCTCAGTATGCTTTGACATTTCATCATGAATAGACTTACTAACGAGCAACGCTTGCAAATCATTGAATTTTATTACCAAAATCAGTGTTCGGTTCGAAATGTGTTCATTCACCGTAACGTTGCGTCCAACAGCATCTTTGAAAACATACGGTCCAATGATTCCACCAGCGTACAAACCACACCAAACAGTGCATTTTTCGGGATGCATGGGCAGTTCTTGAACGGCTTCTGGTTGCTCTTCACTCCAAATGCGGCAATTTTGCTTATTTATGTAGCCATTCAACCAGAAATGAGCCTCATCGCTGAACGGTGAATGAACACATTTCGAACCGAACACTGATTTTGGTAATAAAATTCAATGATTTGCAAGCGTTGCTCGTTAGTAAGTCTATTCATGATGAAATGTCAAAGCATACTGAGCATCTTTCTCTTTGACACCATGTCTGAAATCCCACGTGATCTGTCAAATACTAATGCATGAAAATCCTAACCTCAAAAAAATCACCCTGTAGATAGGTGAGAAGTTTGCCCCTGTTCCTTAGTGGAATGTTCATGGGTAGATACCTTTTGGGTATTTATCCGGTAAATTTGGTAAATACCCGGATATTTGCCCATTTATACCCAAAAACTGGGTAGTTATGATTTCGCAAATATCTTGGGTATAAAAACATTATCCACATAATTGTTGATGATTTCATATTCTTTGTATATAAACCTGATCTTCTGATCTCATAAAATCGGATTTTAGTTATATAGAGCCGCTACATCATGGACCAAACTCCAGACTTAAAATCTTGAGGCTTGCTAATTTGGTAATTTTTCATCCGTATTTCAATAAAATTTGGCACAGCGGGTTCTGGTAGACCCTCTACACATTTCTGTGAAGTGTGGTTCAGATCGGACTATATTTGGATAAAGTTGCCCAATTGACCGACCGCCCGATATAGGGTATGGAGGCCATAAAAGTTGCATTTATTACCCGAATTCGATGAAATTTGGACCAGAGTATTCTGGTAGACCCCCACCCACTCCTGTCAAATGTGGTCTAGATTGGTCCATATTTGGTAATAGCTGCCATATAGACCGTTCACCTGATATAGAGTATTGAGCCTATAAAAGGAGCATCCTATTCGATGAAATCATCAAAAAAATGTTTGGAACATGTTTTTATATTCAAGATATTTGCAAAATTTTGAATACCCAAAAAAGGTATTTATTGGGTTGCCCAAAAAGTAATTGCGGATTTTGTAAAAGAAAGTAAATGCATTTTGAATAAAACTTAGAATGAACTTTAATCAAATATACTTTTTTACACTTTTTTTCTAAAGCAAACTAAAAGTAACAGCTGATAACTGACAGAAGAAAGAATGCAACTATAGAGTCACAAGCTGTGAAAAAATTTGTCAACGCCGACTATATGAAAAATCCGCAATTAGTTTTTGGGCAACCCAAAATTTGGTATTTACCTAATAAATACCCAAGCGTTGGGTATTTACCCGGTAGAAACCCACCTCTATTCATGGGCATTATTTGCAATTTGCAATCTGTTCAGAAATGGCAGACATTCTCCACAAAATTTTAATTTCATCCCACTGTGCGGAGTTTTGCTAAGAGATCTATTCATAGGGAAGTTTAAAAAATCAAAAATTGTCCAGGAATACTGAGAGGCATGAAGATGCTCTTGTCTCAATGGGTATTTAGATCTAAATGAGGAAAATATCAAAAGATATACCAAAATTTGCATGGTTGTGAGGCGGTGAACTGACTAAATCCTGTGGGGTGTGAAGATGATCTCGTTCAAAACTTTAGTCCAGATTTTTTTAAGGACAACTAAGGGATGCCAAACAATGTACCATGACATTTTCAATGCGCTAGAGTTCGAAACTGTAGTCCAGATTTTTTGAGAACAATGAAGGCATGCCAAACAATGTAACACGGACTGCTCAAAGCGATAGAGTTTAAGGAAAAAATTATTTTCTTGGGAAAAATCTTAAAAAAAAAATTCTCAAAATGCCTAATTTGGTAATGTGATTTGTTCAAAATATTACCAAATATTTGGAAAAAGTGATTTTTCTTCTAAATTTAAAATACCACCGAATTTTCGAAGCGGTACATTTCAAAATTGTAGTTCAGATTTTTTGAGGACAATGTACCACCAAATCTTCAAACCGGTAGATTTCAAAACTGTAGTCCAGATTTTTTGAGCATCATGAAGGTATGTTAAACAATGTACCAGGGAATCTTCAAGGCGATAAAGTTTTATGAAAAAATATTTTTTACCAAAAATTTTAGAAAAACAAATTCTCAAAACTTTCTAATTTGCTATTGGGATTTGTTCAAAATATTATCAAATATTTGGAAAAAGTGATTTTTCTTCTAAATTTAAAATACGACCGAATCTTCAGTGGTAGATTTCAAAACTGTAGTCCAGATTTTTGAGCACAATGAAGGTATGCTAAACAATGTACCACCGAATCTTCACAGCGATAGTGTTTAAGGAAAAAAATATTTTTTTAAAAAAGATCTTTAAAAAAAATTCTCAAAAATCCCTAATTTGCTAATGTGATTTGTTCAAAATATTACCAAATATTTGGAAAAAGTGATTTTTCTTCTAAATTTAAAATACCACCGAATCTTCAAAGCGGTAGATTTCAAAACTAGTCCAAATTTTTTGAGGACAGTGTACCACCGAATCTTCAAACAGGTAGATTTCAAAACTTTAGTCCAGATTTTTGAGCAAAATGAAGGTATGCCAAACAATGTACCACGGAATCTCCGAAGCGATAGAGTTTTAAGAAAAAAAAAATATTTCTAACGACAAATCTTAGATGAACAAATTTTCAAAAATGTCTTATTTGCTAATGGGATTTGTTTTAAAAATTATCAAATATTTGTAAAAAGTGATTTTTCTGCTAAATTTATTTTTTTTAAATAACTTGTTTTCACTTTAAATTCAAAGTAGTGAAAATGTATCTACCAATTTAAAAAAAAAATTGTAATTAAATATTTTTGCTCCTAAAATTCTATTCTAACAAAAAAAAAATTGTTTCCCTTTCGAAAAAAAAAATAATTTTCTCATAATAATATCTAATAATTAATATTTTGATTGATTGATGATTTGTCTTTAATGACTTCACAGAAAGTTTTCAAATTATTAAAATTTGGTAAATAACTATTCTCAAGCATTTCAACCTTGAATAGGCTCAAAACAGCAATTCTAATGATTACAAAGGCTAAAGAGTCTTACCAGAGTGCTTTAAGTTTCCCTTAGAACTGATCTTGGGCTATAAAAGGCCTCTTAAATGTTATTCAAAATGAACACATAAATCTATCAAATTTTTCATAAACATTTGGCCATAGTGGTAACGGCAAACTTTGTTAAGGGGTTGCCAACTGTGAAGTAGCTTTCTAAGAACCGTTATAAAGATCGAAGTATGTGTTTTGTTTGTGTTGCCACTGCTCATAATTTTTTATCACTAATATTGTCTCTTTGGTTTAGCACTTTTTTGTTAAGAAAACTATAAACCCATTTAAAAAAAATTCAATTTTTGTTTTGTTAGTTAGATATAAATTAAAAAAAAAAATATTTTGAATTACTTTTTTTTCTTAGCACTTTTTGTCGACACTTTTGAAAAGTCCATAGATGACAAAGAGTTTAAGCTTCTTTAAATTAGTCTGCACTTTATGTTTTATTAAAATTTATATACACACACCTTCTTTTAGTACATGTTTTTAAAGTATTTTTTGCAATTATTTTTATTTTATACTTTTATTTATTAAAATTTTCACTTTAATTTCTTTTTTTTTTTTGTTTTCTTTCACTTGTTCACATACTTTTTTATATTTTAGTATATATTATGGTTTATTCCAATTACACACACACTTTTCTGTTTTACAATTCTTCTTATTCTTTTTGTTTTGTTTATAATAATAGTAATAATCACAATATAATTAATTATAATAATAAAAAAGAAACAACGTCAACGACGGAACGTATTAAAATATTTTGGACGTGCTCGTTTTTGCATAGCGTTACGTTATTGAACGTTGTCCACAGACTGAATGGGACATCAACGGCCAGCCAACAATCACGAGTCAATGCTGGCCTCATCATGGTCTCATACTCGCACTCTTGCTCACACACACACCCACAAAAGCCTATACAGAGCAAGCAATGAAATGCAAAAATTTTGTTGTGCACACAAACAGCAGGGACAGTAGTGGAAGCAGCAGCAGCAGCACCTCTATAATACTCGCAATAAAAATTGTGCTCATTCTCATTTAAAAGCTCATTATGATGTTTGTTGGTTAGCAGCCGCAACAACAACAACAACCCAAGCAGCAGCAACAATAAATGCATAAATAACTAAAGAGCACAACTAAAAGCCCACAGCACTCGGCCGAATGCCAGAGCCAAACAAACAAACAAATATCCAGCTAGCTCTAGCTAGGCGGCAACAACATCATAATTTCCATAAGCACCACAGATGGAGAGATAGAGCGCACATCAAGCACATGGTATGACTTAAGTACAGCTATTTGTGAGAGCAAGAGAGTATAATTGGTATCCACTCTGCAAATGAGCTCCAATTAATTTTTGTGCGAGAGCCAGAGAGTCGTACAATGCTGCAAGGAATGGTTTGGGGGGGCGACAAGAAAGCAATAACACAAACGCACACTTGCATGCATGCTCATCAGTTTCTCTAATGAATGCATTATTTAATTAACAATGCATAGAGGTACTATGTACAAATGGATAGATGGCAGCAGCAACAGCAGCAGATGAAGATGAGGGCAATGGGGGTGGGGGCAATCAAAAGTGCAGTGAGGTGGTAGTATGATGGTGTAGTGTAGTGTATTGTTGTTGCTGCTCCTGCTCCTATTGCTGGTCAGCCTACTACTATGTTGGGTGTTGATGGGCAGCCCGTGTTGATGATGTGTTATGATGAGGTTCTTGTTGTTGTTGTTGCTGCTATTGAAGACGATGACAATGACGACAATAATAATGATGATGATGATGATGATGATAATGGTGGTGTTGGTGGGTAGTTATCATTTAAACTCCCCTTTACCCATTGTATAATGGTAGACAGAGACAGAGCCTGAGCCGAAGACGATAATCAAGAATGCACCACGACGCAAGAGAGAGTAATTCGAAGCAAAACCAACTTTATGTTATATGAAGGTACCATTAAGAACATTGGCAACTACAACAACAATTACTATAATATGTGTAATTAAAATAAAATGTACCTAATAACAACAAAAGCAGCAACTTGAACAATTGCCAAAGAGAGTAAGTGCAACAATAAAAATCGAATATGTAGAAGTTCTACTGCAGTTGCTATATAAGACTCAAAGACAATGCACAGAGGTGAGACTAGATTTTTGGGAAAATTTTCCAAAGGCATTTCCGTGAGGTTAAATGATGATGGCGGGAGGGGGGAAGGGCGAAAGAAATTTCAATTGATGTAATTTTTTGTTTGTTTGTTCCGAATAGACGCAAAAAACAGCT
Organism: Stomoxys calcitrans; assembly: GCF_963082655.1. Classification (NCBI taxonomy): domain Eukaryota; kingdom Metazoa; phylum Arthropoda; class Insecta; order Diptera; family Muscidae; genus Stomoxys; species Stomoxys calcitrans. The sequence continues at coordinate 40,938,833 of NC_081556.1, read as the reverse complement.
GAACTTGTTCCCATGAAATTTTCGTAGATGGTAGAATTTAGCCCCCGGGTGAAAATAGGGTACTAAGTTTTGTGATATCCGCGAAGGGGGCGCCGCCTCCCCCTAACCATAATTATTAAAAACACCAGATCTCGGAGATGAGTAAATGGATTTAAGTGAAATTTTGTATGCCAGCCGAAAAAATTTGAATAAAACTTTGGGGTCAAATAACCATGGGGGACGCCTTACCGCAAAACCCACACAGACGGACATGTTCGCCGATTAGGACAATATGGGTATCAAATGAAAGGTATTTAAGAGCAGAGTACGAATTTAATACAACAAATCGACCTCACGTGTGGGGGGGGGGGAGGGCCCGCCCCACACCCAAAAACCATCCAAAAAATACATGTTTACTGATTGGGGCAATATAGGTATCAAAAGAAAGGCAATTGGAAGTAAAATACGTAACTTGTATAAACTTGTATTGCGGTGAATTCCCAAGGGAACTGCTCACCCTAAAAATCACCCCGAAACGGACATGATATATATATCTCATATAACTGATATAGCTCTCACATAAACCGATCTTCCGATTAAACATTTTGAGCCTCTAGCATCCGCAATTGCTGTCCGATTTGGCTGAAATTTTGCACGTGATGCCCTGTTACCATTTCCAACAATCGTGCCAATATTCCGATTTGTATTATCAGCACATCACTGGTAGAGGGCTCGATGAAAAAGATTGTAACCAGAATAAATCCTGAGGGAGCGGTTTTGAGGTCTTTCGAGAAGGAGAGGGTGAGGGTCGTTGCATATGATTGCTTACGCCGGGCCGGAATACTTGATGTTTACGGCAGACGATTCTCGCTTATGCCGTTTGGATTGGCATCGGACTCCAAACAACCGTGTTCTCCGCAGAACAATCGAAGGTGGTGGTGTTGTTAAGTGGAGCAAGAAGGAGCGAGTAGAGACAGTCGATAAAGGCCATTCTCGATCTAGGGCCTTTCAGGCTTTTCCACCTGCATATTAGGTGTATGACAATTAAAATCGCCCTAAGACTTAGGAAGTGGCAGAATGCCGTATGCAGAGAGACTGATTATACATTAGGGGAGTCCTTCCTTGTTGACGGGTAGGCCGTCGATTTCCCGAAAAGGGATCTCGGGGGCTGAACTATCCCGCTTTTCCAGGGAACTTTTGTATCAAGAATTTCTGGTCAGGCAGTTACCGCTTGACAAGCTTTAAGAGTTCTTCTCTTCTGCGGGAGGAGACAGATGCGGTGTGGCAGAATGCCGTATGCAGCGAGACTGATTAAAGACCAAGCGAGTCCTTCCTTGTTAACGTGTGGGCCGTTGTATTCCCGAAAAGGGATATCTGTGGTGGAGCTACTCCGCACTTTTGTGTTATGAATGGGTTTCAATTGGGTAGGGGCAACGGGGACGGAGTCTTCCGCGAATTTCTGTATCAGAGATTTCTGGTCACGTACCTATCGCTTATCAAACTTTAGGAGTTCTCTCTTCTGCTGATGGATCGAGATCCAGCGTGGGAGAATGTCATATGCAGCGAGACTTATCTTAAACTAGGGGAGTCCCTCCTTGTTGAAGGCTAACCGTTGTTTTCCCGAAAAAGGATATCAGTGGTGGAGCTACCCCGCTCTTCTGTGTTATGGATAGGTTTCAGTTGGATAGGGGCAACGGGGACGGGGCCTTATTGAATTCCTTGGAATTGGGGAATCATACAGGCTTTTGAAAGCACTGGAGATGATGTCGGCGAGGGAGCGGCGGTCCGATATGATTGTCACGATATACCTGGACAGTCACGACATACCTGGCGCTGAAGGTCAAGACTGGTTGGAAGAGGCAAAACGCTTCTTCGAACCATTGGAGAGCCAGTCAGTATCTGAACCCCGGGACATGAAGGGATGGCGGGAACGAAGCTGGCGACGAGCTAGCCAGTACTTGATTGCCTATTGGTGCTCATCCAGCAACAGAATCTTCTACGAGGACCTCGCGAATGAACAGTGGGATGATGCTGCGGGTTGCAAGATGGCAAAGGACCGGTGGCCGAATGTTTCGCGGAACCGGAAGCCTCTTATCCTGAGGCTGAGGTAACGTGGACTGCAGATAGCAGTCCTGGCTGCTCACTGTAATGACAGGTCTTTGATTCCACGCAGGAACAGGCAGAATTTTGCATGGTGTGCAATTACGAGGAGGAGTTGTAGACGGTCGAGGAACTTTTGTGTCACTGGCCCGCAATAGCGAAGAGAGGACACAGGATAATGGGTGAAAAAACGTCTGAGTTACCTAAAGGCACTTAGTTGCCTTGTCATTCTGGAGTTCTACAGAGGCCTGCATTGGCTGATTGAACCATACTCTCTCTTTTCGGTGAAAACTTCTATGCGGTAAATCTGGTTCACTACTCTTCTATCCTCTTCCTGGGTAAACACGATGGACCCAATGGTCTCCGAGTGAAACGGCTGGTAAATGGGCTTGCTTGTAGGTCTTATGATGATCCCCATTTCTTACCGAAGATTTTCCAGCGGGAGTAGAGGAACATTGTGCCTTCCAGCTTCTTTCTCTGTATTATACGTCCATGAGATCTCCGAGACTGGTAATAGCATCCACTGCAAAATCTGGCCTTCAGAGTATTCTACTAATCTGAAGATCTGAAATAAGGTTGTCTGAAACCCTTCTTACCTTTTTCTGAATTTTAATCCATTATTGAAGTCTAGCCTTACCTGCCCTCCTTGCACAATAACTTCCACTTTGGTCTCCAAGTGTGGTCCCAATCGGGTCATAACTAGGTATAGCTACAATAGCATAGCAATTCTAATTGTCTGCCTATAAAGTGATATTGCGCTTAGAAACTGACAAATGCGATCTTTGGTACATAAGATTCCGCTCAGCCGAACTTAGCACACGTTTTCTTGTTAATTTTTATTATAATTTAATTTCTTCGAATTCCGTGATTAACCTTGAATTTACCAATAAGGCAATTTGGTACTTATTCCGTAACCTTTGGCTGTTAAACCAATACAATGGCAATCTATAATCACACCATATTAACGCACACACTAAAACATTACCCATGCCGCAACTTCTCCCCACCATAATTAATAATTGCAATTGCAGTTATACACTGACGTCATTAACACACACACACACACTCAACAGCAGTTAGAATGCGCAAATTAAAAATGTAATTAAAAGAGAAGTGACTGTAGAGAGAATGAGAGAGCAAAAATATGCCTACAATCTTGTATGTGCTCTTTGCCAAAGAGAATGCATTGAGACTTTGTTGTGCTCTGCTGCTCAGCAGCACACATTTGATATTGTTACCGGCTTTCTTCAGCTGTTGTTGGGGGTTGGGGCATTTTGTTGGATGCTCCCCTTAAATTAAGAGAGACAACTAAAAGCAAAACCACAAACTCCCCCCTCTTTGCATGTACATACATATGATGGGTAATCACCAGAGAAATTATTATATGACCAAGAATGTGCTCTCTTGCTGTGGGAAAATAAAAACAAATTTAAAACTCTTAGCTGGCGCATGCTTAACTGTAAGTGTTTTTGATGTGGTTTTTTATTATTATTGTTGGTGTATTCCACTGGTGCTGCTTCTGCTGCAGTCAAGAGTTTTGCTGGTTTTCTGTTGTTATCATTGCCTTAATGTTTGGCGCGCATTTAAAAAAAAAAAAAAAAAAAAAGGCAACGCAACATACCTATATTAAGGAATACAATTATTATCAATGCTGCTGATGATGCTGTTGTTGTTGTTGCTGTTAGCGTTGTTGGTGTTATTAATGTTGTTTTTCTTGCTATTTGTAGTTGTTCCTGTTGCCTTTATTTTCGGTTAACGTAAATTGTTTTTCGCGCTCTTTATACTTACGCGTATATAAAGTTGTGCAATGCATTGCAAAGGTACAAACACACAACAAACATAGGTACAAACAAGTGTACCATGTGCACCCTCTAGCAGGGGTAGAGGGGGTGTTGACAATTGTTAGGATTTTGCGGTGTTAGTATGTAGTTATTCGCGAAGCTTCAAGAAGGTATGACTCGGTTGGTAGTTGGCTGTTAGCTGGTAGGGAGTGTGGTTGGCTTATGATGTGGTGCTTTGTTGTTGCTGCAATTCATTATAGATATCCCACACTTACACATGCATATGAGTAGAACGCATAACATACATTATGTATGTGTGTGGTAGCAGCAGTAAGGGGTGATTTAAGAAAATAAAAACTAAAAAAGTCTATTTAATTGTATTGCGTTGCGTGACTTTTGATCAATTATTGTTTGCTTGCTATTGTTGTAGTAATTATTATTTTTCATTATAGTTAAAGGCTTACTGGCATATGCATGTGTGTGTGTGAGAGTTGATGTATAAAAGGATTTTGTTTCAATTGTAAGACTACACATAAATACCGATTATGTGTACAGAGCTGGGTTGGTGGGTATTTATTTTAATTACAATTCGTAAAATATATTAAAGGGCAGAGAATAATAGATCTACTTTATGTAAATACATACATATGAATGTATGTATGTGTTGGTATTGTACCACATTTATAATTAAAGCGCAAGTGTTTTCATTGCAAGTTCAAAAATATGCAAAATTGGGAGATAGGTAGTAATTTCAAGACAGAAATGGTGTAAAAATTTGAACGAGTATACCCTTCACCATAGGATGGTCAATTTTGTCATTATGTCTCTAACACATTGAAATATTGATGTGAGACCCAACAAAGTTTTTAGTCGATTTAACCATGTCCGTCCGTCTGTCTGTCCATATGTCTGTACATCGAAAGCGCACTTTCGAGTATGTAGAGCTTGGCTCTTGAAATTTTGCAAATAAACTTCCATTTAGTGTAGGTCAGTTCGGATTGTAAATGGGCCATATAGGTCCATTTTTTGATATAGCTCCCGTTCAAACCTATTATGCTTCCGATTATATTCCTTGAGCCTCTAGAGAACCAGATAACCTGATATAGCTTCCATATAAAACGACCTCTGCAGGACATAATTCTTCTCCGACTTTACTGAAATGTTGATCATCTGATCATCGTTATATTATTTTCAGCCTTGGGGAAAATACTCCAGAAGTGGTACCTCGGCTAAGAAGAAAAAAGGCGGATTGAGATAAATTTCGCCACAAACTCTGCACGTCTATCCCTTCTAGAGCAGAAGTGGCAACCAGTGTTGCCGTTTTTGGTAGGTTCCTACCAAATTGGTAGGATGTTTACGGATGGATGTGGATGTTTACGGGCAATATACTGTTACAAGGGGTCTCACTGCTTCGAATTACCGGAAAAAGGGCGAATTCTGATATTGACTGTACCTGATAAGAGTGCTAAGGGATCTCCTCCAAATTTCGTAAATTTTGGGTGAGAAATGCGGATTTTTTGTTGAATGCTTTCAATTGGAACGCTTCAACTAAACTCTGTTGCATACAAATATGGTAGATCTGGTCCATACTCAGATCTTGAGAGGTCCAAGCAACTCACTGTAATGGCGAAAATTTCTTCCATTTCTTGGCTCAATACTTAAATCGGGAGCTAGCTTTAATAAAACTCGGCATGGTTGTTAATTGAAATCGGGGCAAAAATACGACTTTATGAAAACGAGATTTCCCATCGGGAGATCGGTATTAAAGGTGCTATATTAAGATATAGGACATCTTTGAACTTTAGACTGAAGAGAGATTTCAACAAACATACATAGAGATCGTATCATATGTGGACGATTGTATGACCATGGCATCAGGCCCCTCATACATTGTTAACATCTGCGATACTTCGAGATTTCTCATCGGGAGATCGGTATTAAAGGTGCTATATTAAGATATAGGCCATTTTTGAACTTTAGACTGCAGAGAGATTTCAACAAACAGACATAGAGATCGTATCATATGTGGACGATTGTATGACCATGGCATCAGGCCCTTGACCCATTGTTGAGATCTGCGATAGGTTGAAAGTCTACCTCAACGAACTTGGCTCATTCTTCGCTGCAAGAAATCTGAAGATATCTGCCACCAAATCTTCAGCCACATTGTTCACTACAAATACGAGTGAGGTTAATACTGAGCTGACTATCGATGGGGCAATGAAAATACTTGGCTTCACATGTGACAGCTCTTACAGATTTTCCCCACATGCCACAGTCAAGAGTAGAAACAAGGCCCTCAAGTCACTTGCTGGCAGCACTTGGGGTGCAGACAAAGAAGAATAAAGCATTTGGCCGGTCTGTGGTAAGTTATGCAGCGCTAGTGTGGTCTCGCCAGCTCTGTGACACGCAGTGGAATAATATTCAGATCTGTCAGAATGCCGCCCTCCGAACTGCGATGGGCTGTCTCCTCAGTTGTCATGTGGACCACCTCCATCAGGAGACATGCTGTCTAAGCTATACCTTTTGTGCTGTTATTGCAGAGACCATCCAAATCATCATCTTGTGGATAGATATCCACCGCCCAGAAGGTAGATCTATAAAATCTAGAGCGTGAGGTTCAGCGCTACAAGAGAGAACCTCTAGATCAAGCGGCATATCAAGCAGGTCTAGACAACATTCATGCAGACACGATAGCAGATGCGGTAAATGGTTATCGGGTGAATGTTGTCCTTGGAGAACGACCGCCTCCCATTGCACCTGATGAAATTGACCTCCCCCGGCAAACCAGAGTAGTTCTGACTCAACTACGCTGCGGCAGATGCAGCCGCATCAACTTCTACAGAGCAAGGATTGATGTCGACGTGCAAGTTGTATGTCCCGATTACGACCAGGGATCACACGATACCTGTTTAACTGCCCGCCCAGACCCACTCGACTCAGACCCAGATCCCTCTGGGCGCACCCCATCTTAGTCGCAGAGTTCCTGGATATTGAAGCTCAACAGAATCAAGCAAACGAAAGATAGAACACAACAAACTGCTTGAACAATTTTTGGCTAGTAGATCACAGGCAGGTTTTTTCTTAAATTTTGGTAAAAAATACTTGTCTTGAGTGGCAACACTGGTGGCAACTGCAGAGGATATAGACATAATGGTCAAGCGGATCACGAAGGCCCTGGAGGACTCCCTTGTGTCAGAGTGTCATAGTGCCAAGCCAAAGCGACCGCCATGGTGGACCCCAGAGCTGGTTGGTCTAAGGAAGGATTGCAGAAAACCCTTCAACAGAGCGAAAGCCTTAAGGCCACCATACGATTGGGACATCTATAAGGCTGAGCTAAGAAAATTTAAGGACGAGCTGAGAAAGACTCAGAAAAAATCCAAAGTAGAATTCTGCAGCTCCGTGGAGTAGACATCTGAGGCCCCTAGGCTAAAGAAGACTCTGTCCTCGAGACCTATTACGGTGGGGTATATTCCGAAGTCAGAGAATGTATGGACAATGTCCAGTGAGGAAACACTAGAACTACTCGTAGATACACATGTCCCGGGAAATTCTGCAATGGACATCGTGGATAAGAAGAGGTTGATATGCATTCGTCGGAGGTTATTAGGGAAATTGTTTCTTAGCCGAAAATCATTTGGGCGTTAAGAAGTTTCGACTCCTTCAAGTCGCCAGGCCCTGATAATGTATCACTGGTTGAACTACAAGCTGTGTCCGATAGTCTGGTTCCTTGGCTTAAGTAGATATACTCTGCTTGTTTCAGCATGTCATGGGGATGGAGGGACGCGAAGGTCATTTTCATTGCGAAAGCAGGAAAACCATACCGCACGAGAGGAACGATTTTCGTCCTATTGTTCTATCATCATCTATGCTGAAGACTGTTGAGAGGTTGATAGAAACATATTTTAGGGCAAAGATCCCTGGAGATCGCCTGTCGCGGCAGCCGCATGCACAAAGTAAAGGCAAATCCACTGAAACAGCCCTCCACAACCTAGTCGGCTACCTAGAGCATTCTCTCGCTGTCCAGGAATATATAATGGTAGCTTTTCTTGGCATTGAAGGTGCTTTCAATAATGTAAAACCGAAGTCAATCATAAAGGAGTTGCAGTTTCTAGGCATCAATTCTAAGAAAGTTTATTAATAACTTCCTTACTAAAAGATGCATTCCGGCGAACTGGGGATCAGACCTCAAGGAGGTCTACTGCCTCCTCTACTTTGGAAAATAGCCATTAACAATTGTAGCCTCTGGAGGAAAAAGATGCCAAAGTGGTCGCGTATGCTGATGACTTGGTAATTGCGGTTAGGGGAAAGTTTTCCAGAACTCTAAGAGATATATAAGAGGCCACCGTAGAGCAGAGGTTAGCATGTCCGCATATGACGCTGAACGCCTGGGTTCGAATCCTGGCGAGATCATCAGAAAAAAAATTTTCAGCGGTGGTTTGGCACTCCTAATGCTGGCAACATTTGTAAAACTTCTCTTCAAAGAGGTGTCGCACTGCGGCACGCCGTTCGGACTCGGATATAAAAAGGAGGCCCCTTATCATTGAGCTTAAACTTGAATCGGACTGCACTCATTGATATGTGAGAAGTTTGCCCTGTTCAGACAGTCAGGCAGCTATTAAATCCCTGGAGAACATATTTATGAACACAAAAACAGCCCTCGACTGTCGCAGATCTCTCAGCTGAAGGCTGAAGAGTCCAAATTCACCTGTTGTGGGTGGCGGGTCTCAGTCATTGTGTCCGTCATGACAGGTCACTGTCTGATCGGAAAACATGATGACAGTCTGATGGTTGAAAGTAACGGCTTCTGTAGAAGCTGTGAGGACGAAACTGAAATACTGATGTAGGTCGTTGGGGATTGAAAAGGAGCTTTATCGGTCCAGATTTAGATATAGCTCCCATATAAACCGATCTTCCGATTTGACTTTTCGAGCTATCACAAGCTGCATTTTTTTCCAATTTGGCTGAAATTTTGCAGATTGTGTTCTATTTATTATGACTTCAAATCGTTTTAAAACCTGATATACCTCCCATATAAACTGGGTAGCCTCTAGAAGTAGCAATTGCTGTCTGATTGGACTGAAATTTTGCATGTAGTGTTCTGTTACGACGGGTTATAATTCGGTTGAAATCGGTCCATAACCTGATATAGCTCCCATATTAACCGATTCCTTGATTCGACATATTTAGCCCCTAGAAGCCGCAATTGTTTTGCAAGTAGTGTTCTGTTATGACGTCTAATAACCGTATCAAGTACGGTTGAAATCGGTATATAACCTGATATAGCTCCCATATAACCTGATCTCCAAATTTTACATCTTGTGCCCCTTGAAGCCACAATTTTTGTCCGATTTGGCTAAAATGTTGTAATGTTCTGTAACGTTTTTCGACAACTTTGCCAAATACGGTTGAAATCGTTCTATAACCTGAGATAGCTCCCATTTAACCCGATTTCCCGATTAGATCTTAAGCTTCTGGAAATTTTTTTTGCTAAGTTTGACCATGAAAAGACATGGTCTTTAAAGAACGTTAAAAAACAGGGACAAACTTCTAACATATATAGCTGAAGGATAAGGGACCTCCTTTTTATCTCCAAGTCCGTATGGCGTGCCGCAATGCGACACCTGTTTGTGGAGAAGTATATACACAAATGTTGCCTCAGGAGAGGATAACCACCGCTGAAAATGTTTTCTGATGTTTTCGCCAGGATTCGAACCCAGGCGTTCAGGGTCATAGGCAGACAAGTTAACCTCTGCGCTACGGTGGACTCCTTCTAGAGCTTCTAGAGGGCGCAATTCTTATCCAATTTGGTTGAAATTTTGCATATGTCATTTTGGCATGACTTCCAACAACTGTGCCAAGTATGGTCTAAATCGGTTGGTGACCTGATATAGCTGCCATATAAACCGATCTTCCAATTTGACCCTCTGAACCACTGGAGGGCGCAAATTTTACTCAATTTGTCTGAAATTCGTACCAAATTGATACCAAAATGCCATGTGCAAAATCTCAGCCAAATCATATAAGAGGCCACCGTAGCGCAGAGATTAGCATATCCGCCTATGATGCTTAACGCCTGGGTTCGAATCCTGGCGGGACCATCAGAAAAAATGTTCAGCTGTGGTTTTCCCCTCCTAATACTGGCAACATTTGTGAGGTACAATGCCATGTAAAACTTCTCTCCAAAGAGGTGTCGCACTGCGGCACGCCGTTCGGACTCGACTTTAAAAAGGAGGCCCCTTATCATTGAGCTTAAGAACTTGAATCGGACTGCACTCATTGATATGTGAGAAGTTTGCCCCTGTTCCTTAGTGGAATGTTCATGGGCAAAATTTGCATTTTTTGTATAAGAATTTCGCCCTCTAGAGGCTAAAGAAGTCAAAATCCAAGATCGGTTTATAAAGCAGCTATATCGAAACATGGACCGATTTGGCCCATTTACAATCCCAACCGACTTACACTAATAAGAAACATTTGTGCAAAATTTCAAGCGAGTAGTATTTCTACTTCGAAAATTAGCGTGCCTTTGACAGACGGACGGACGGACAAACGGAGAGACAGACGGACGGACGGACGGACATGGCTAGATCGACTTAAAATGTCCTGACAATCGAGAATATATTACCTTGGTGTAGTCTTAGAGGTATATATCGAGGTGTTACAAACGGAATGACGAAATAAGTATACACCCCCCATCCTATGGTGGATGGTCAAAAAAAAAAAATTATCAAAATTTAATTTTTTCATGGAAATTTTTTTCAAAAATTTTTTTTTTTTACTAAATTTTGAAAAATATGAATTTCGTAAGAAGTTTCCTCGCAAATTTAATTTTTTTTTGTTCTCCACTTGGATAAATTATCCTAAATTTTTAAATTTGTAGCAAAAAAATTTTAGGAGTATTATCATTTTCTTTATTTACTTTTTTTTCAATTACCAAAAATATTGGCTTGGCTTTAGCAGTCGCCCAATGCATTGACTGCAAAAAGCAACGACAATGTTGTCGTTGTTGACTACTTTCTTTTTAAAGACCAAAAATAGTCATAAACATTAAGGCTGGCTCTTAAAAAGCTCGACATGCCACATAAATACCTTTTGGATGCCAAGCAATTTTAGACGCATGCCGATGGACAGACAAATGGATAGACAGACAAACGGAAGGATGGCCGGCCAATGGACAGACGGCCAAATGACCAGATGGACAGACTTTGCCCATAGAGGAGCAAAACAAAAAAAAAAAAATAAAAACAGAACCAGAGATGACAACAAAACACCATTGACTCAAAAGTAGTTCATTATAGATGCAATGGTATTTGGCTAATATAATTTCTGGTTAAAAATTTTCCAAAGTAACCAAGGAGAAGAGGGGAGGGGGCGAAGAAAACAAAAATTAGATTAACAGTCTAGGAAATGCTTGCATCTACCAAGCTTCGGCTTTGAAGGTGAGCAAAATATTTAAATGCAGGCTCTTGAGTGTTGAAAGGTGTTTAGGGGGGGGAAGAGAATCTTTAACTCCCCCAATGTATTGTAGCCTGCCTCTTGTAACTCCTTCCTTCTTCAGTATTTTGTGGTTGTTGGCCATAAGTTGGCTTATATTTTGTAGATGCACTGCTGCCACAAGTGTTAAGTGCGACTTGCTGGCTTGGCATTCTTCGATTTATGTACAACAACGTGTGCTGGCTGCTGCTTGCTACGGGTAAAGTTAAAGTAAAGTCCATGCTGCTGCTGCTGCCGCTGCTGGTGGTGGTGTGTAGCATTACTTGTGAGTAGGATAACCTCATTGACCAAAGTAACAAACATTGAACATCAAATGTGAATTAGTGCAACACTCAAGTCCACTTGGTTGCTTCATCGTCTTTTGCGGCACAAATGGATGCCTAGTGAGAATGGTGGAGGTAGGTGCTGCTGTTGCTGCTCATGCGGCTGTTACCTGCCGCATTGGACTATTGTTGTGGGTCTTGGTCTTCATCTAGTTTTGGCCATAGTTTCGATACATTCCTCCGCTGATGATGATGACGATGACGACGTTGCCAATGTCCGTTGTTGCATATTTTACTCTATTGACTTTTCGTTACAAATTTCGTTTAGTTGATATGCTGAATGCCCGAGTTAAGAGTTTTATGGATGGTGATGCTGATGTTGCTTCTCAGATGTTGCTGCTATTGCTTGCCCCCCCCCTCCCATGATGATGACGATGACGACGACGACGACGACGTTGCTGATGATGATGAGGACCACAGACGCTGTTGCATGCATAATTTCTTGGCTTTAATTTGTAGTTGATGTTGCTGTCGTTGCTCAGCAAAAAGGTACACAATTATAATTTTAAGTTATTGCAGGCCACATGCATGCTGTGCTATAGCTACTCGTTACAATTTTTGTGGTAATATTGGTTCATTGATTCTACCACATCTACCATGCAGATATGCATACAATACAATAGGGTGTTCGGGGGTGGCCAAAAAAGTATTGAAAAGAAAATCCTCTATGGGAACTACTCTTCTACTACTCTCTCTCCTTCCCCCACTCTTCCTCCGTCTCTCTCTCACTCTCCCTTCCTACGTCTCTCTCTCTCTCTCCCTTCCTCCGTCTTTCACCTTCTCTCTCCCTCTCCCTCCCTCTCCCTCTCCCTCTCCCTCTCCCTCTCCCTCTCCCTCTCCCTCTCCCTCTCCCTCTCCCTCTCCCTCTCCCTCCCTCCCTCTCCCTCCCTCCCTCTCCCACCCTCACCCTCCCTCTCCCACCCTCTCCCTTCCTCATTCCTTCTCTCTCCCTCCCTCTCTCTCCCTCCCTCTCTCTCCCTCCATCTTTCTCCCTACCTCTCTCTCCCTCCCTCTCTCTCCCTCCATTCCTCTCCCTCCCTTCCTCTCCCTCCCGCTCTCTCCCTCCCGCTCTCTCCCTCCCTCTCTCTTCCTCCTCTTCGCTACTTTTTATAACCCTTCTTTCCCCTCGTTTTTTTATACCCTCCACCATAAGATGGGGGGTATACTAATTTCGTCATTCTGTTTGTAACTACTCGAAATATTCGTCTGAGTATATATATTCTTGATCGTCGTGAAATTTTATGTCGATCTAGCCATGTCCGTCCGTCTGTCCGTCCGTCCGTCCGTCTGTCTGTCGAAAGCACGCTAACTTCCGAAGGAGTAAAGCTAGCCGCTAGGAATTTTGCACAAATACTTTTTATTAGCGTAGGTCGGTTGGTATTGTAAATGGGCCATATCGGTCCATGTTTTGATATAGCTGCCATGTAAACCGATCTTGGGTCTTGATTTCTTGAGCCTCTAGAGTGCGCAATTCTTATCCGATTGGAATGAATTTTTGCACGACGTGTTTTGTTATGATATCCAACAACTGCGCCAAGTATAGTTCAAATCGGTCCATAACCTGATATAGCTGCCATGTAAACCGATCTTGGGTCTTGATTTCTTGAGCCTCTAGAGTGCGCAATTCTTATCCGATTGGAATGAATTTTTGCACGACGTGTTTTGTTATGATATCCAACAACTGCGCCAAGTATAGTTCAAATCGGTCCATAACCTGATATAGCTGCCATATAAACCGATCTTGGGTCTTGACTTCTTAAGCCTCTAGCGTGCGCAATTCTTACCCGATCAGAATGAAAATTTGCACGTCGTGTTTTGTTATTATATCCAACAACTGTGCCAAGTATGGTTCAAATCGGCCCATAACCTAATATAGCTGCCATATAAACCGATCTTGGGTCTTGATTTCTTGAGCCTCTAGCGTGCACAATTCTTATCCGATCAGAATGAAATTGTGCACGACGTGTTTTGTTATGATATCCAACAACTGTGCCAAGTATGGTTCAAATCGGCCCATAACCTGATATAGCTGCCATATAAACCGATCTTGGGTCTTGACTTCTTGAGCCTCTAGAGGGCGCAATTCTTATCCGAATGGAATGGAATTTCGCACGACGTGTTTTGTTATGATACCCAACAACTGTGCCAAGTATGGTTTAAATCGGTTCATAACCTGATATAGCTGCCATATAAACCGATCTTGGGTCTTGATTTCTTGAGCCTCTAGAGGGCACAATTCTTATCCGATTTGAATGAATTTTTGCACGAAGTATTTCGTTATGATATCCAACTACTGTGCCAAGTATAGTTGAAATCGGTCGATAACCTGATATAGCTGTCATATAAACAGATCTGGGGATTTGACTTCTTGAGCTTTTAGAGGGCGCAATTCCTATCCGATTTGGCTGAAATTTTGCATGACGTATTTTATTTTTACTTTCAACAACTGTGTCAAATAAGGTTCAAATCGGTTCATAACCTGATATAGCTGCCATATAAACCGATCTGGGATCTTGACTTCTTGACCCCTAGAGGTCGCAATTATTATCCGATATGCCTGAAATTTTGTACGACGGATCCTCTCAACAAACGTGTTTATAATGGTCTGAATCGTTCTATAGCCCGATACAGATCCCATATAAATCGTTCTCTCTATTTTACTTCGTGAGCCCCAATGGACGCAATTCTTATACGAATTGGCTGAAATTTTACACAGGTCTCCAACATATAATTTAATTGTGGTCCGAACCGGACCATATCTTGATATCGTTTTAATAGCAGAGCAACTCTTTTCTTATATCCTTTTTTGCCTAAGAAGAGATGCCGGGAAAAGAACTCGACAAATGCGATCCATGGTGGAGGGTATATAAGATTCGGCCCGGCCGAACTTAGCACGCTTTTACTTGTTTTTTTTGAAACTTTTGGGGGCTTCACGATATGCGTCCCACCACTCTGCAGAGCTTCCTCTCACTCCCTCCCTCTCTCTTCCTCCGTCTCTCTCTTTCACCCTCCCTTCCTTTCTCCCTTCCTCTCTCCCTTCCTCGCTCTCCTTCCCTCTCTCTCGCTCCCTGTCTCACCCACCCTCTCTTCCTCTTCTTCGCTAATTTTTATAACCCTTCTTTCCTCTCGTTTCATTTCTGAAACTTTTGGTGGCTTCACGTTATGCGTCCCACCTCTCTGCAGAGCTTCCTCTGTCTCTTTCTCCTTCCCTCTGTCTCTCTCTCCATCCCTCTCTCTCCCTCCCTCCCTCTCTCTCTCTCTCCATCCCTATCTCTCTCTCTCCTTCCCTCTCTCTCTCCCTC